>NC_141612.1:43042920-43199074 GCF_047967505.1 Dipteris shenzhenensis
CTTTGTTTTTGTCGGGGATGGCTTGCGTGTTGAAGTAGTAGCGCTTTAGTCGGCTCACGTTTATTGTTGTGTTGACTTGGACTCCATCCAATGCTTCTAGCAGCACAGCTCCAATGGGATTCATCTTTCTTACTCAGTAGGGTCCTTGACCTAGATACTTCAGTTTCCCCTTGTGTACCTTCGTATTGTATAACAAGACTAAGTCACCTTCCTTGATGTCTTTAGCTTTAAGATTTCTATCAAACCATGCCTTTCTTCTGCATTTTTCTGTTGTCATGGCATGGTAGGCGACTAGTCTTGTCTCTATATGCTTCTCCAACTGATAGAGTCTTTCTTTCAAGGATTCATGGTCTCCCATGCATTCCTGTATTGCTATGCCTAGGCTTGGTATTACAAATTCTAGTGGGACCACAGCTTCAAGGCCGTACACCAATCGAAAAGGTGTGTTCCATGTACTGACCTTGAGTGTGGTTCTGTATGCCCATAAGGCTGCATTCAATTTCTTTACCCAATCAGAATGTTGTGCTTCTACTACCCTGGTGAGGATAATGCATAATATTTTGTTGGTGGATTCGGCCTATCCATTCCCTTGGGGGTAGTAGGGTGTGCTTTTTCTATGGATTACCATAAAGCCAGACAAGCGTTCTTGGATTACCTCATTGACAAAATGTGTGCCTCTATCCGACACAATTTCAATGGGGCATCCAAATCGGCGGATGATCACATTTTCGTATAAGAATCTTGCTGTGCTTCTGGCATCTGCCTTTCTGACTACTTTAGCTTCATCCCATTTCGTAAAGTAATCAGTGGCCACAATGATGTAGCATGCCTATGTTCCTTTTGCTGTTGGATGGATGGGACCCACATAGTCAATCCCCCATTTTTTAAATGGTTTTTGTGCAACAACTGTTGTTAGGGGATTGAAGTCTTTGTGTTGTGGTTTAGTAGTCTGTTGGCATACATCACAACCTTTTACATATTCATAGGCATCTACCCACATTGTTGGCCACCAGTAGCCTGCGAGGACTTTTCTTGCTGTGGCTTCCCCTTGGAAGTGTCCTCCTGCAATGCCTTCATGGAATTCACTCAAGATTGGCATGATCTCATGCGGCATTACACATCTTCTTAATACCTGGTCCTTGCCCATCTTGTACAGTTGTCCTACAATGAGTTGATAGGGTACAGTCTTTAGAATTAGTTTTCTGGCATCTACTGCTTTCATTTCACGGGGTGGTCTTCCTGCCATTAAGTACCCAATGACATCTCCACACCACTTTAGAATAGCATCTATTTGAAATAGTGTGGCATCTGGTAAGTCATCTTCAACTCCAGTGGCTTCTTCTCCTGACTTGACACGAGATATGTGATCGGCAATGTAGTGTTGGGCACCTTTGCAGACCACTATTTTGAATTTGAATTCTTGAAGCAAGAGGATCCATTTGGTTATTCTTCCTATGGTACATGGACGGTTCACAAGATAAAGCAATGCTTGATGGTCAGTGTAGAAGACAAAATCATTTTCCAGTAGATAGTGCCGAAATTTTGGAATTTGTAGGAGGAGGCAATTCCATGATGATTTTGATTTTGTCCATGTCAGTTGCAATCCCATGTTGAGAAGCAATATGTCCCAAAATAACTCCATGGGTGACCATGAACTGGCATTTTTTTGGATTTAGGGAGATGCCATACTCCCTGCATTTGATTAATACTAGTTCAAGACATTTGAAGTGGTCTTTTTTGTTTGAATGGATGCACAAATCATCCAAGAACACTTGTAAAAACTTATTTAGAAATGACTTAAAAGCTATGAACATGACTCGCTGGAATGTGGCCGAGGCATTACAAAGGCCGAATGGCATGACTCTATATGAAAAAATACCCCATTCTGTAGAAATGTTGTTTTTGATTGGTCTTTAGGAGCAATTTGCACTTGGTTATAGCCACTGAAGCCACCCAAGAAGCTATATATTTCGGAGCTTGCCACCTTTTCCAACACTATTTCTGTTAAGGGTAGGGGATAGTGATCCCTAATTGTGGCAGCATTCACATTCTTTAAGTTTATGCATATTTTGAGCTTCTTGTTGCGTTTAGGCACAATGATGATGGGTGAAACCCAATCAGTGTGCTCTATCTCGTAGATGAATCCGGCATCAAGGAGCTTTTCTAGCTCATCATAAACCATGGTGCCATACTTAGGATTTGTGCGATAAGGTCCACATACCTTAGCGTGAGCACCTTCCCTTATAGGTATCGTGTGTACTACCACATCTAGTGAAATTCCTTTCATCTCTTTGTATGACTATGCTAAGCAGTCACAGTATTCCATTAGGAGTGCTTTGAGTTTGGTTTCATCTTCTTGTTGAAACTGTTTCCCAATGAAAACCAGTTTTTCTTCCTCCCCGTCCAAGGAGAGGTTTATTGTGCGTGTTTTTGCCGGTCCCTCATAGATTGGAGTTTCTCCAATGCTATCAATTTTTTGAACTTTAGATTCTCTTAGTGGTCTTGGCATTGCTATTGGGGCATTGCCACTTGTGTAATTCTTGAAGTACTTTGCCACTTCTTGAAGATTGGCCTTTGATGGTGTTGAACTAGCCTGACATGTGCCATGTGTATTGGGTGGCATAGTTTCATTTACCAATTTGTTAGGCTCTTTTTGACTTTGCTTTTTTGAAGTCTCTTGATTGAGCTTCATCTGCACATGTAGCTTATATTTCCAAAACTTCTTACGTTGGGAACTGTGGGGTAACTTTTCCACTGGTAAGGTGTTCCCAAGTAAGGGTTCATTTGTTGTGCATACTCCTTCCAGTCCCTCAAGGGACCATTCAAGAGGTGGTGGTTCTGATTTTGAGGGAGCTGGCTTTGTAAGATACAACTCGATGATCCTTGTTTGGACTCGATCGAATTCATTGAAGTGTGCAGCCTTGGCTTTTCTACAATTTCCTCCAGCTTTCTTGCGGGATCTTCTGCTGTTATTCAACTTTGGAGGTTCAATTTTTGGGAGATCGACTGCCATTAGGGCATGCAGAATGGCTAATTCATTATCAAAGATTTGATCTTCAATTTCAACATTCTCAGCCTCAATTTCAAGGTCCCAAGGAAAATCTGAGTCATCATTGGTATGGATACCTTCTTCAGGTTCATTAAAGAATGGCATCTCTAGATCGATTGGTTCTTCATGTGTGAATGGAGGAGCTACCTATAACACCTTAGCATCTATTTATGAGAAGATGGGGTCTAATGAATGGCAGTTGTCGATGGTTGTGTTGAGAGTTGTGGTGCCATAAGCACATAATTAGAGGTTAAGGTATGGTATAGGAAAGAATCAAAGTAGCCACCCTAGGATGTGGACTACATAATGTGGATATGTGGATTGAGGATATCCACAAAGAGAGATGTGGATCAGAGGATCCCACATGGTTTGACTATTCTAAAGGCTCTCACTATATAAGAAGCTTATCATGTATTGTTGAGAACATATACATTGCAAGAGATATAGATTTGATATCTCCCTCTCATGTGTTATTCAGTGTACTTTGAGCCTCCATAGTTCTTATGCTCATCTAGTTGCACTAGGCTTAGCATGATCTTACATTCTTTGACATGGTATCAGAGCAGGTTTAGCTAAGCCTAGATTAATTTTAGGGTGATTGAGAGTCCTTTGTGAGAATTGTTCTTGAGAGATTCATAAGAGTTCTCATCATTTTCATTCTGGTGAGAAAGAGATGTTAGAGTCCATTGTATCCTTAAGGAGAGAGAGAGAGAGAGAGAGAAGTCTATCCTATCCTAGTTTGAGAGAGAAAGGTTACTCTTTGAGTCTTTACACCTCCTTCTAGCTCAAGCCCTATCTGGCAGCAAGCTACACACTACAACTACAACTGTATTTTAGATTGTATAACTTTTTGCAACTATGTAGTATGAATCAATCACCATTGATCATAGTCTTTTAACTTACAAGTTGCGGTTCTCGACCACCAAGGACTAGCAAAAAGCAAAGAGCCAAGCCAATTAGATGAAGGCATAGAGGACATCACTAGCAAACTTGCGAAAGGCTTCGAAGGAGAATAAGGAAGGAACAACGAGCAGTTCCGATAAACGCAGCACTCCAAGCTATTTTGTAGAGAACCTTGCCAAGCAACGACAACACATGAAGTGGCAGACAAGAGCAGCCGACTCTACAATGTGGACAACAAGCCTATGACCTAGAAGAGTTAAGCAAGCAGCTAATCAACACACACACATAGAGCTCCTGCAGCTCGACTAGGAAGGGCAATGGCAAAGCTAAGCCACATTCCAACATGAGCTCAAGGTTCTTTGTTCCAATCGTGAGTACCGGCCTTGCAGCAGACAACGATGAATTTAGGCATAGAATTCATATGCCTGTGACAATGCCTTTGAGGGGCGAACAACAATTTTCACTAGGGAACGATTGGGGAAGATATAAATTCGTGAAATGTTTGTCCGCTGCAATGATAGAGCAGGATGGATCAATCCTACTAGAGTACGATGCAGCAAAAGCTTCCATTGGAATGGCACATGCAGCAAGAATGTATACCATTATCATGGTAGCCCAGGAGTACCGTGCTCCACTATTGCTGGCCTGATACAAGCACTGAGTATGATGAAGGTGATCTTGTATGGCTCCACATCGGCTCATAACCAGTAGCGAACGACCTACCTCTCCTGCATTGCGGGCTCACGAGCCCTTCACAAATGACTACCAACGAGCTCTAGAAGCCTACAGTGCCTGTTCGTGACCAATCAAATTGGAAAACATCGACACTCCAAGACAAAGGAGAAGGAGTCAGAGAAGAGCCGCACGTCATCCTCATCTCGATGCCGGCATCGCCATCGACGTCTGTTTCTCTACAAGGTTCAACCTTAAAGCCATGATAAGCCACGTGGCGGATAGGATATAACCAAGGTCAGGTGAAAATGACCTTGGGTTAAATAGTTGGTCTAGAAGTGGACACGTGGCACCTTATCCCAATTGCCAAGGTTAAGTCACATTGACCCTGGGTTTGGTCAATGGTCAAGTAACTCACACCAAACCATGGTTAGGTTAAGTTTTAGGATTGGTTAATATGCCACATCACTTGCAATGCCACTTAAGCATAGAGCCCCTTGTTAAGCATAGTTTGAATTCTGCATGTGAATTCTTGTGCCACATCATCAAGGCCCCCTCTTCTCCACAAAAACTTCGACAAGGCATAACTTGCAATCCAGGAGGAATTTACACATGCTCCAAAAAGGAAAAGTGATCGTCTTTTTAAGCTCTACATGCCTATCAAAATGGAAGCATTGTTAGCAATTAGACATTGCCATTGAAGCAAAACGAAGCTCATGGTAAAACCTTTGCAACAAATGCTAAAGCAACGCATGAACACAAAAATCATGGCGGA
Source organism: Dipteris shenzhenensis (assembly GCF_047967505.1). Classification (NCBI taxonomy): domain Eukaryota; kingdom Viridiplantae; phylum Streptophyta; class Polypodiopsida; order Gleicheniales; family Dipteridaceae; genus Dipteris; species Dipteris shenzhenensis. The sequence continues at coordinate 43,048,320 of NC_141612.1, forward strand.
AGCACAAGTGCACGAGATGACCATAGCACAAAACATGGCATCCACACATAAAGCATTAAGGCACTGGAGATTCTTTTATTTGAGGCTCGAGAGCTGATGTGGATGAGTTTGGCTACTCATTGCTTGGCGGAGGTGGAGGCACTTGTGCTTTCTTTTTAAGAAGTTGCTTTGGTTGGATTGGAATGTTAGGGTCCTTGGTGGCCTCTTTCTGTTGGCATGTAATTACATTCACAGGTTGTGATATTACACTTGCCGGACCCAGACTTTGATGGTCCACCCCAATGATGCCGATTGGGACATCAGGCTTAACCTCTGTTTGTTGTGGGACCTTATTTTTCATGGGAAAATCCATACAGGCATGTCCTATGCCACAATCTCTGCAAAGTGGTTGGAAAGTAGCGGGGCTACCACGATGAGAGCACTCTATGATCAAGTGATTTTCTCCACAACCGTAGCACTTGATTGGTGCTCGATATGTGTTGGGACATACTTGTTTTGCATATACTGGTATTATTCCCTCGCTGCCTTCTACATAGTGGGTACTTTGCTTCATACTCAAATGGTGAGTCTACTTCCTCAGCTTGTAATTGATGTATTGGAACTACCTGAGGAGCTCGATTTGGTGCTCTTGGATATGGTCGTGGATTTGGATTCCTGAGTAATTATGGGACTTGTGTCTGAAAAGGAACAGGATTTAGCCTCAGAGCTAGGGGCGCTTATGCAAGTGCCAGTTGCTTGTACACTAGCATGGATGCCGCTTGGTATTGTTGAGGTCGAGGCGGGTTATTGCACATGTTGAAGATGCAACTATTTTCATCATGGCCGCCGACGATGCATATATGGCACCACAACCTTGGCGGTGGATTTGCTTATGCAGTGATCCTGGCTCTTAGGACTGGGCACTCATTTGCTATATGATTGGCCATGCAGTGTGGACACCAGACATTTTCTTGTCATAAATATGTCTGAGTTGGCAGGTGAGACAAGTGAAGTATTTGTTCCATGGCCTGCATCATGTCTTCTTTCAGCTTCATGGCCATGGCCTCTAGGCGATCTTCATTTGATGTTTCGGAAGTGGGCCCTTTTTAGAGCGCTTATCTCGTGCACTGGATCTGCCATCATCACTGCTAGTGTCAGAGTCTGTCATGCCATCCTCAATGTCAATGGCTGCCGCATGAGCAGCACTGAACGTTTCATAGCTGCTAATATTTTTCATATCCTTCCGAATTTTCTTTTTTAGTCCTGCAATGAACCGGGCCGTGAGGTACTTTGCATTAGGGCGTGGGTCACATTTAGCGATTAATCTTTTCATCTTGCCCTTGGGAGTACGTGCGTACATCTTCTTGACGGCCTTGTTCGATCTTGCTTAGTTGGAGAGCGGGATCATCTTGTAGCCTCTCCATTTGAAAGTTCCTTTTGAATTTTGTTTGAAGCAGGTCCCATGTGGCTCACTCTTCCACTAGAAGGTCTAGGTACCATTCAGACGCTTCATCAGTTAAGGCCATGGGAAACCAGGCCACCTTGGTTTCATGGGATTGATCTCCACCTACTCGGCATGCAACATCAAAATGCTGGAGGAAACGGGTTGGATCTCCCCCACCATTATATTTGGGAAGTTACAATTTTCCCAAGGGGCGCCTGCCTTGATTGTTATTATTTCTACGATTAAAGAAATTGTCAGCCTCTGCATCGAGGTCAATATCCCCATCATCGCCACAACGGCGTCCAGCCATGTTGTGGCGTGGAGGAGTTAAAGGGATTTCTTGAATTTCAGGGGGAGAATCCGAGTAGAGGATTGTCGGAGGCGGTGGTTGCAACAGAGTTGTATGCGGATTTGGCGAGCGTTGGAGTCGAAGGCATTGACTAGAGTGTAGCCGCATGCAAATTGGGGAAGAGTTGCAAAGGGTGTCTCTACCGCAAGTGCGGGTGTTGTAGTTTTGTTTGGAGGGTTAGAGTGGTGTTAGTGTTGTAGGTACCATCGTGTTAATAATGTGCCTAAGATTGTCCCATGTGTGTAGGGAGGAAAGGTGCCGGTGCAGACAGATTGTCAATCGGAGGTCACGACATAAAGATATGAGCAAATTAGTGCAAAATGAGGCCCACACGGGGTCTAGGGATGCCGAAATGGTGTGCAATGGGCTAGAAAAATGCCCCATAGCATGGTGTTTCTGTGTGTGAAATTTTGGTTCCATTTTGGGTCCCAAATGGGCGCGATACGAAGTGTTGAAGTAGGGGTAAAATTGGCCTTTTGGGGGGAGGGGGGCCTTGGTCTTAAGGTTGGTGTGAATGGACTTTAGGTCCAACTGAGGGGTTTGAACCAAGTTAATTCCAGTTAGTCTAACTAGCCGATTAGACCAATTACCCAGTTACTATAACTAGACAGTTACTTTGGTTAACCAAACTAGCTACATTTAGTTACTAACTGAAGGTCAGTTCAACTAACCTTACCAGACCGTAACTAGGCTACCCTAGGTTATGCTAACCTAACTGTAACTATAACTAATTGTAGTTAGTTCAACTAACCAGAGAGGGTTAATTCTAACTAAACTTAGGTCAACAATCTAACCTAACCTGCCAGACTAACCTAACCTACCCTGCTAACTTAACCTAGGTTAGTTTTAGGGTTAGTTAGATTTTTATTTTATTATATATATATATATATATATATAGTTTGAGGGGGGCATCACGCAGCGTCGTCTAAGAGGGGAGGGGGGAGAGGGATCGCTGAACGAGGGGTGCCTGGGAGGGAGGAGTGGGTGAGGGAGGCATGGGTGAGGGACGCGATGAAGTGCCTTGTTGGCTAAGGGAGGCGGGAGCCGAACGGGCATTGCTATCACGTAGGCTGCATTGTCACGGGCGGACTCCGCTCCTGGCTGGCATTACGCCGCATAGGCAAGCGCTGCTATAGCAACAACGGCCTTAGCTTAGCCCTTGTCTTATAGTAAGGGTTTAGGTAGGGCTTTTAGGGAGTGGAGCGATCGGGGAGGGGGGGCGTAGAGAGAGATAAAGAGAGAGAGAGAGAGAGAGAAGAGGCGGTAGAAGAGAGAGGGGGGTAGAGAGAGAGAGAGAGGGAGAAGAGGGAGGGGTAGAGAGAGAGAGAGAAGAGGGAGGGGGTAGAGAGAGAGAGAGAGAGAGAGAGAGAGAGAAGAGGGAGGGGGTAGAGAGAGAAAGAGAAAGAGAGAGAGAGAGAGAGAGAGAGAGAGAGAGAGAGAGAGAGAGAGAGGGAGGGAGAGAGAGGGAGGGAGAAGAGGGAGGGGGTAGAGAGAGAGAGAGAGAGGGAGAAGAGGGAGAGAGAGGGAGAAGAGGGAGGGGGGGTAGAGAGAGAGAGAGAGAGAAGAGGGAGGGGGGATAGAGAGAGAAAGAGGGAGAGAGAGAGAGAGAGAAGAGGGAGGGGCATAGAGAGAGAGAGAGAAGAGGGAGGCGGTAGATAAAGAGAGAGAGAGAGAGAGAGAGAGAGAGAGAGAGAGAGAGAAGAGGGAGGGGGTAGAGAGAGAGAGAAGAGGGAGGGGGTAGAGAGAGAGAGAGAGAGAGGGGGGGGGGGGAGAGGGGGAGGAGAGGGTGGAGGAGATGGAGGGGGGGGGGGAGATAGAGGGGAGGGGGGGGTGATGGAGAGGGAGGGAGAGGGGGGAAGGGGGTGGTGGAGGAGGGGGTGGGGTGGTGGAGATGGAAGGGGGAGGCAGGGTGGAGGGTGGAAGGGGTGGTGGAGATGGAGGAGAGGGGGGGGAAGGGGGGGTGGAGGGTCGAGAGAATGGTGGAGGGGGAGGGGGTGATGGTGGAAGGGGGGGTGGAAGGGGAGGGGAAAAAAACTTAACGGATGGAAAACTTTGATGGAAATCCAAAGGGAGGAAGAGATGGTCACCTGAATGCTCTCCAAGTCTTTCTCGATATAACGGGATTGTTGAGGACGAATGGACAGTGGGTGGATGGCTAGGTTATCGCTGCGAGATGGGCTCGAAGTAACTCACTATGTGAGGATGGGAGTAGGGTGGTGGTCGATGGAGAGGCAAGAGTGTCTTTTCGTAGGGTTCGGAATGGGGAAGAGGATGGAGGCAAAATGTGAAAGAGAAAGTATGAGAGGGATGGGTGCACTTTTATAGGGAAGGAGGGGGAGCAATGGATTTAGTCAAACACATGCACCTTTGAATTTGTCCACGTTTAGTAGTCAAATACATGTGCATCTTTGAATTTGTCCACGTTTGACTAGGGAGGTGGTTTTAATTTTTCTTTTGGGTTATGGCATTTAGAACCTTTAATCATTGATTGCCCATAACTTTTGGTGGTTGTGTCAGAATGTGCTTCCGTAAAAAGGAGAAATGTTCAGAATTTCAAGCTCTACACTCTAACAACCATCACATGGTCTGATTTATTCCTTAAGGTGCTATTTCTCCAAAAACATGCATTTTCCTGAATCGATAACAAAAAGTTTCAGCTAGGATTTTTTTATTTTTTATTTTTACTGCAGTTGGAAAAATTTTAGCTCTCCTAGCTCGAGTGATGTGTTCATGAAAGTTCGAAGTAGTTTGTTTTTTACACATACCTGTGTATGTTTACTCGTTACTTGAGATGCTAGTCTCCCTGACAATGGTGCCAAATGTTAGCTCTTTCCCACGGCTTCCATAAGAAGAGCAGGGTATTCTCAGTATGCAGAGTTTCGAGGCTTTTTGTCACCTATAGATATATCGGGGTTGTTGTTTGTAGCATACATGTAGCTTAGGACCTCGAATCATATTCCGATGAGAGACATAGGCTTAAGTGTGGTGAACAAACATAGTGCATGCATGTGTGAAAGGAACGTGCATCATCATGGCTGAGGTAATGAAGGCTTTTGCCTTCATTGGGGGTTGCAGGCTTTAGGGGGAGTTTAAGGGTAAGAAGGAGGTTCCAAGGTTTAGCAGGAGTTCCAAGGTTTAGCAGGAGTTCCAGAGTTTAGAAGGAGGTTCCAAGGATTAGAAGGAGGTTTAAGGGTCATTCCAAGATTTAGAGAGAGGTTCCACGGTTAGCGGGAGGATCCACAGTTCAGGGTAGAGTACATGGTGGAGAACGCAGCTCCCTCGTAGTTCATGGAGGCTAAATAGCACTCATGGAATAGCACTATGCAATGTCGGTACACCTGTATGAATCCCCAAGTCTTCCACTAGCCGATCAAGCCATATAGCCTCCTTGCAACCTTCTGTGGCTGCAACATACTCAGCCTTTGTGGTAGACAAAGCAATGCACTTCTGTGTGCGAGACATCCACGACACTGCACCACCTGCAAAGGTGAACACATAACCAGAAGTGGATCTCCTACTATCTACATGACCTGCATAGTCTAAATCTATGTACCCAAGTACACGCATGTCTCCTCTACCAAAGCAGATGCACATCTCCTTGGTACCCTTCATGTACCTCATGATGCACTTACTCACTGCCTTCCCCCCCTCCATATTGAAACATTGCAATACTTTTGTAACATACTCGTTCTGTGAAATCCAAAGGAGTTTCCTACTCTGATCATGCGTGATGCGCATACCAAGAATATGACCTGCAAGTCCCAAATCCTTCATATCAAAGGACTCATGCAACTTGGCCTTTAATACATCTAGCTCATAAGTATTCTTGCTAGCCAATAGCATATCATCCACATATAGTGCCAGGAGTATCAGCTATTATCCTTAGCCCTTTTAGTGTAGAGGCAGTGATCAATTTCACTCCTTCTAAAACCCTGGGACCGAATGAAAGCATCAAACTTCTGATACCATTCTCTAGACACTTGCTTAAAACCATAGAGACTCTTCTTCAACTTACAAACTAAATGCTCTTTGCCCTTTTTTTCAAAGCCTTCCGCTTGCACCATGTAAATTTCCTCATGCAGATCCCCATGCAAGAAAGCTATCTTGACATCCATCTGCATAAGCTCCATATCCTCTGCTACCACTAGTCCAAGCATGCATCTAAGTATGGTCATCTTCACAACCAGAGAGAATATCTCATCAAAGTCCACACCCTTCTCTTGCTTGAACCCTTTAGCGACCAAACGGGCCTTGTACCTAGGCACATCATCGCCTGTGACCTTCATCTTGTAGACCCATTTACATGGTAATGATTTCTTTCCATGTGACAAAGAAACCAAGCCCCAAGTCTTATTCTTCATAAGTGAATAGAATTTTTTACAAAGTGTTTATAAGTATATGAAACACCTAAGTGTGACAAAAGTTTGTTTAAAAATAAGTTTGGCAAGATTGATCTAGCAAATAACAAGAGTGGTTAGCCTAATGGGCTGCATTTTAAGTCACATTTCATAAATAAGCATCTTTATATACTACATATAATAGACACAAAGTGTCATATATTCAAAATAATAAATTTCTATAATAGGGAAAAGACACCACATCACCATAAACACTACAATTGAAGGAATAAGCTTTGTTTTTTTAGTTTTGAATTATTCCATATATTCTACATAGAGCTTTTTTTATTGTATCATTCCTTCATGATTATAGGCACTCCATAAGTATAATTCACTTAGTACCCCTTGTATCTTGAAAATAACATAAATTGCAACATAATGAACAATCAAAATAAGGTTTGAGTGTGGTGTTTTACATGATATTAGGTCCCCTAAAAACTCGTGCTACTCCATAATATCCTATTGAAGATGTATACAAAGTAAAGTTGAGCTTGGAGCTTGTTAGACATGTCAAAGAATTTACAAAAGATCAAATTTTGCCTTGATGTCAACATCCACTAAAATAACATTTGAGGCTGTAAATCATAATAAGTATGATTATCAAGCTCCAAAGAAATCTAAAAATATGTGTCATAGTCACCCTCAAACTCTAGGACTTACAACCTCTCTAAAAACTCATTCTAATTAAGAAGTATGGCCATTTTATCTAAAAACTAAAAAAACCACTTGAAATTTTGGTGTTCGGTTGACCTTAAAACTTTAGGTAGAACTCAAAGTAACAAGTGCGAGTTCCAATCCATGATAATTCCAAGTTTTTCTCAAGATATAAGCTATTATGGCAAATAGTCCAAATCCAAAAATATACTATCAATGCATTTGAATAATTCTACCAAGTGGCTAAGTTAATAGGACATAAAAGTGTCCTAGGACACTTAGGACACTTTCATGTCCTTCTACCAAACTAGTATTAAAAGTCTTCTTTGTTCATAGCATGCAACTTCCTTGCCAAAAACATCTCCCAAAAAGGTGAAGCAACCAATCGAATGGCTTGCAACCCTAGAAGAGAAAAAGCATTCAAAAAATGTCTATAAAGAAGACAATGGAAGACCATCCATTAATAGCAATGAAATTGCATCATATTACAAGCCTCAATTATTTCCATGAGCTCCCTTAGAGCCTCAATTTTGATAAGAAGGTGGCCCTAGAGGCCATTCACACTTATGACCCAACAACAAAGACCTTCCAAGTGAAGGGAAGGTAGATAATCACGAAGACCAAAGTCACCTTGAAATTAAGCTATTTACACAAGATGATGAATTTTTGGAACCCTTAAGAGTAAATGTGATGATTTGTTTGAAGAAGATGCCTAGCTCCAAGGGCAAGAGTATGTGATGAGCAAAGTGAAATATTTGGAATCAAACAACTACTTCCATTTCCCATCTAAGCAAATTCAATTGAAAACCATGGACACTTGCATACCGAAGGTATTGGTTCAAAAGGCTCCAAAGGTAGTAGTAGGGGCAAAAGTGAATTGTGAAAGGTTCCTAACCTTCCAAATACATGACAATATTGTAAAATATTAAATGTGGCAAGTAAAGGGCATGCAAGGTGTATTAGATTGATTTCCCTCCGTTAGGAAACCCTGTCTCTCTTTGAGAGTGGAAGGACGATGCTATTTATGGTGATGTCTTGATGAGAAAGGAGACTATCTACCATGGTTGTGAGAATTGTTTCCCTTAACTTGGTTGTTGAATGTACTAGCATTTTATCCTTTACCTATATGGAATCCTGGCAAGTGGATGCCACTTGGCCTAAGTTGGCTATGATGAGCTATTTAGACAAATTGCAAAGGCTACATAGTCCAAATCTGTGCAAGCAAATATGTAGGAATTAATGCTAGTTGTGGGATGCCGAAGCTATGTAGGGTCATGGAATTTTCGCCACATATGGTAGAGCTAAGAAAGCACCAAAAAATGTGAGTGGTTGATGGATATGTGTGCCTAAGGTGAGGCTTTGTCTTCTTTATTTTTACTCACCATAGGCTATTCATGCTACAATTGCTATTTCTATTTGCGGATCTAGCCCTAGGTGGGTCTATTTTACCTAGGAGTCTAGAGTAGCAACAAGGGTCCCAAATTAGAGGCACTTGCAAAAATTAGAGTGAGCTAGTAATATGCTAGCTCATGAGATGGGCAACGATGGCAGCAAGTGTTGGTGTAGACCATTATTGAATATTGCACCCAAAGAGTTGGTCGGTAGAGAGCACATTATGAGGGATTCAGAGTGGCTGGGTGAGCTAGAAGTGAGAGAGAACATGTTTATAGCGATTGGTGCAAAGCATGGATACCCAAGCGGTTAAGGCAAGGTACAATGTGGATTGACCAGCATGGACAAAGCTCGAGCAAATGAGAGAGGCGTATAGTGGTGGAGCTACTAGCATGGGTCTCGGGTAGCTCAACTAGGGTGCAAAGATGCAATGACATATTTTGCGTGGTGACCTTAGGGAGCAGATTGGATGCATACATGGCATGATAGTGATGCAATTCATTGTACAACAAAAGATGAGTAGAGTAAATCACAACGAGACAAGGGCTATGATGCAATATTTTTAACGTGTGAGAATTGTTGCTTCTTATGTCGAGGCTTGTGTGGTCAAAAGTTAAGACAATGATGGTCATAGCGAAGATCAAGAAAATGGAAATTGAGGTGCATCAAGGGCCGAGAAAGTTATAAAGGTAGAGCTCAAGGCACTATACTTAGAGTGCACAAGATCCTCCACCTAAGGTCTCATGCAAAATACAAAAAAGGGAACTCTCTCTTGAACTGTCCAACTCGATTGTCACACTAATAGAAGTCTAGGAGCACAAGAAGCTGAACCTTTAAGATGAATTATCTTGAGCTAGGAACCGTAGATGATTGAGGTGCTATAAAAAGAAAAATTATAGCTCTCTCTTTAACTGCAAGATGACAACAAGAATTTGTTTAATGATGCAAGCGCAAGCGTCCATGATCTCTAATCCTAGGGGAGAGGGAAGTGCATGTAACTATACACTAAATGTATTATGGACATTATGCCAAAGTCTATATACATCTTTTAAACCCCTTAGGGTTGGGATTAGGGGTAGGTATTGTCCCTCCACCCTATAATCCTTTATAGTATCAGATCTTAACACTCCATGATCCTTCCTCATGCCTCTCCATTTATGCTTGGCATGGTTACCATGGCAACGGTAGGAGGGGTGCTCTATATGGGAGGGATGTCTATAGACCCTCCTACTCAAGTAATTCCACTTTGAACCATTATATTTTAGACATAAAGAGGAGAAGTATATGTACCATAACTCCTCATGTGCAACCTCAAGCATTGACTAATGGCATGTGATTGTCAACTCCTTCATCTTTGCCTCAAAATGGTTGCAACTCATCCATATGGCAAATCATGCTCTTTTATGATGTAGCCCTTGGGGATAGTGCCTTGATACCTCTTGTTTTGTTTTGTTTCTTTTTTTTTGGGAGTGGGACGGGGACTATGTACATAGACACCCTAGCTTAAGCATCTTAGCCCTATCAACAAATAGATTTTGGACATAAATCAAAGGGTGATGTATCATAACACTACCTGTGTGACCTCAAGCACTGATTAATTGCATGCTATTGTTGCTTGGGTTTCACCTACTCAAAATGAATCCATGCAACACATCATGTTGTCCATGCGACCTAGCCCTTAGAAAAATGGCATTCTAGATATTTCCCTAATCCATCATGCTTGGCAATTGATGCTTGGTTACAGCCACTACTAATTGGCATCTCCAAGGAAATTCTAAAATTATGTTACAATGTTTGGAAATTTTAGCCCTTGGATTAAAGAAATGTATTTTCCATTGTGCCCATGTAAGTCTACAATGATTACACCTTAAGTCGGATATCTTAGCCATCAATATTCAAGAATCTTGCTTTTGCTTCTCCAATGGCTATTATAGCCCAAATGATGCCATACATCCACATGTTTAGAGAAAGAACCTCTTGCATGGCTAATGCCAAGCAACTTTCTTGACTTATAGAGAAAGAAAGCACATGACAATGACTCTTTGGGAGATTTGGGTCCATGAGATTGATTGTTTACTACTCATTGGCATTGTTGTTCAAAACTAACACAGGGATAGTTTTCCTTTGCTACAATATGCTTTAAGAGCTAGTACCCGCACTTCCTCTAGGGTGTGAGTGGCTACAATTGGTAGAGTAGATGGATCTATTTAAAGATGTGGAGATCATGAATTTGGTTCATGTGACCTAAGTGAGAGATACTTTTTGCTACCTAAGATTCCTATGATAGCCCTCTAATAAGTTGACGTGAAGACAATTGAAGGTGCAAATTGGCACACCAAGTCCTAATTATTTGTCATTTCTTGAACTCTATCCTAACATATGTCAAAGAGAATCTATGTACTAGCTTTCACACATATACTAAGAGCACCACCCCATGTAGCTCCAATGGCACTAGCAATATTAGTGTAGCTTCATTGGTGTTGTAAATTGACCATCCCCACATTGGCACCACATTTCTAGGCTAGAGGGTAGAGCCCTCTCTTGAAGAGCTTGGTGTTTAGCTAAGAGATGTGCTTCCTAGAGCCCCCCATTGGCCAACTAGGTTACCCTGATAGCCTCCGATCCACCATCCCTGCATCCCCATAGGAGAGCTTATGGGGATGACATCCTATAGGCCTAAGGGCCTATCACCTTCCCACAAGATCTCCAAACTCCAATACCCATAGTGCAGAGAAGGTTGGCTCTAGATGAGGTGCCTCATCCCCATAGACTTTCTTGCAGATCCAAAAATATAAGAAACTAGAATAGTATCTAGAAGTATTGAAGTTTGCAAGTGGCAGGAGTGAAGTGTGGTCACATAAGAAAAGATGTCAAAAAATTGTTCTAGGGGTACCCTTGAGCATCCCCCACATCCTCTTGAATCAAGGAGTCAATGGTGCAGGTTTTCTACAGGGATGACCCCTTTTCAATGCCACATGTGTAGCATAGCAAGTTGGTCTAGATAGCCTGTGGGGGTAACCTGTAATACATGCCCATTCTTGCTCAACTCCTATTGGGCATGAATGCTACAAAATACCATGGCCTGCAAGGTTCTCACTCTTGGAAGATGATCATCATGTATTGAAGTTTGCCAGTGGCAGGAGTGAAGTCTAGCGGTCACATAAGAGAAGATGTCCAAAAAGTGTTCTGGGGGTACCCTTGAGCATCCCCCACATCCTCTTGAATGAAGGAGTCAATGGTGCATGATTTCTATGGGGATGACCCCTTTTCAATGCCTTGCACCATGGCAAGTTGGTCTAGATAGCCTATGGGGGTAGCCTCTAATACATGCCCTGCTCCTGTTGGTGGGCATGAATGCTATGGCCTGTAAGGTTCCCATTGTTGGAAGATGATCCTTCTGGGGAGGATCCTTGGACCTATAGGTGATATTTTTTCCTTTGGTTTGTTGGCATGCATGGTTAGGCAAGGCATTTGAATATGATTGACCCTTGCACGTGAGCTCTAAGATGATTGGATGCAGTGTGGAGTCGATTGACAAACTGTGCATGTGCTTGACATGTTGATGTAGAGCAAGGCAGTGTGGACATCTAGTCTTTGTGGCTTCTACAAATTGTCATGGTAGCTTTGATCTCAATCCTTCTGTCCACACTAAGAGCCCGTCGAGGTTCTAATTATGGGAGTCAATTGTAGAGTCTATAGCAGTCGTTCATTGTATGTAGCGTTAGTGTCAAGTTTTTGAGTCAGGACTTTTGTATGCAGCTACAAGGCCATTAGGCATGCGCTACTAGTCCACAATCAAGTCGTCGGTTTATGTGTTAGTAAACATGGTTTTGATTGTGAACTGTGTTGCACTCTCGTGTTGCTATTTAAGGAATTCATAGAGTAGTCTATGTCGTGACACTTTTGGATGTTGCAGTTGTAAAAATAGACATTTTATGCGAGGTCTTTATCATTTTGTGGAAAATAGCTCTGAATGAGAGGCTTAGTGATCACATGCAATAATCGAGCGTTGAAGCTCTAAAACTAACAAGTGGTCTCAGAGCACTATTTCGATAGGGCTTGTTGAGATTGGTTGTCAAGATTGTCATGCGTGTTGAGTGAGGTTCAAGTTTTTTAGTCGGTCATACGAATCTTGTTCTCGATGGTAAATTTTGCAAGGGTCTGAGAAGTTGTGTGCGCCATGGATTATTCGAAAAAGGAGAAGGCTGTTAAAGTTAAATTTACAAGGTGCAATTTTCCATCGTGACAATTAGCCACATGGTTATATTTGTTGCAAAAAGGCTCTGGGGAGTGATTGTTGCAGGAACAGATAAGAAGCTTGAAAGTGATTGAGATGTTACTGCATGGATACAACAGAATGACAAAAGTGTGGGGTTGATAGGACCAACACTCAACCACGAATATTTTCATCACATTCATGTAGGGAAGACTATAGTTGAGAACTAGCAAATTCTAGAGACACTTTTGGAGTGAGAATGAAACATTCAAAGGTAAATCTAAAACAAGAGTTGTTCAACTTGCAAATGGAGGAGACCAAAAGTCTGGAGACGTTTCTGAATAGGATGTAAGCTCTTTTGAAGGAACCAAATGATCTTAGATCTAGGGTCAATGCAAAGGACAAGAAGGCTACATTGCTAAAGACTTTGTCTCCCCGATATAATGATACGGTGCAAGACAGTTCAACTTGATGATGATGCAAACCTAATGGACTACATGGCACTGTTACTTAGTGAGGAGAAGTGTGAGGAAGCCATCCAACCAATTGGAGAAGTCTCTTATGGTGCTAAACCCTCATTTGGTACTAAGAAGAAGAAAGGGTGCGGTTACGGCAAGCCAAGCAATGATGAAGAGCATTGTTGGTGTAAGCAAAAAGAATAGAAGGTGAAGACTTTGAAGGTCTAAAGTCTATGAGGCATCAACTCTTGAAGACCATGTAGATTTTGTTGCCATTATAGAGGATGATTGGGCTTTCTAAGGCTCTTATGGTGCATGTTGTCTTGCACGCGTCTTGAATCATAGGGTTCTTCAGGTGCTTATAGTATTGCACTTAGCTTGAGTCGCATTTTTAAAGCTCTTATGGTGTTGTTTGTTGCACTCATTGTGAATTGTTTCTCAATCACTTCTTTCTGAGTATAGCAAATGTTAGCAACTAGTTTTCTTTTAATCTTCTCTCTCCATTTTGATTCAGGGGGGGGTTGTTGGAAGATGATCCTCATGGGGAGGAACCTTGGATCTATAGGTGACACATCGGCCATTGTTTTGTTGGCATACATGGCTATGCAGCGCATTTTGAACTAGATTGGCATATGTGGCTATGACATGGTGACCATTGGTTTGTTGGCATATGTGGCTATGCACAACATTTGAATTAGATTGGCCCAGCTCTAACACAATTAGATACAGCATGGAGTCAGTTCGGCTGACTAGTGCATGTGCTCGATGGGTTGATGCACAGCGAGTTGGTGTGGACATCTAGTCTCCATGGCTTCCACAAATTGTCGCAGTAAAGTTTGATCTTGGTCCTTTTGTCCACTAAGAGGTTGTTGAGGTTCCAATGAGAGTAGGTTATTGAGTCTATGAATTTGTAGCAGTTGCTCATAGTATGTAGGATCTATGTCAAGTCTTTGAGTCAAGTGTTTTGTATGCACCTCCAAGGCCAATAGGCATGTGCTGCTAGTGCACAATCGAGTCATCAGTTTATGTGTTTAATAAACAAGGTTTTGGTCATGAAATATGTTGCAATCTGAGGAATTTGTAGAATAATCTATGTCATGATACTTTTGGATGTTGCAGTTGTAATCGACATTTTATGTGATTGTCTTTATCATTTTATGTTGAAAATAACTTTGAATTGAGAGGCTTAGTGACCACATGTAATACTCCATTGTTGAAGCTCTAAACCTAACAAGTCCCATTCACCGATTCGATTTTCAAGGGGTCAAAATCAACTCTCCACCCAGGAATTTCGGGGCCATTCTACTTGTAACCAAGCTTTTTAAAAGGTTTTTTTTCATACATAGGCAAAATAAGAGCAAAGAGCTGAAACGCTTGCTGAGAAATGCCCACTATTGTTGTACAATGCTGGCATGCAGGCGAGTGGGAATATGCTCTAATTTCTTGTTTCCACAAGGCTCAAACGCATGCACCTGCGTGCGCAATGATCCCCTATATGAGTTCCCACGATTAGTATTGGACGAATGGCGGTGGTGATGTGAGCACTCGGATAGCGGATTGAACATTTCGAAAATGGCCAGTCCATTTGCGCACTCAATAGCTCGAGCATTCTACAGCTTGCTTTGTTCACTTTCCTCGCTCTATCTGCCCATCCCTCCCATTATCCACAACAATCAAAGGTTTTTCTAATTCTCTGTGTGACCTAAGTGCTAGTTACATGTCGATCACCCCATCTCCACCGCTGCTCAAACTGAGGTCAAACTGTTGTCGCACCTACCAATCATGGAAACAAGCCTTAGAGGGACTCCCTGCATCAACTAGTGGCTTTGGTCTAGGCGCCATTGGCGAAGAGAATTTGTAGCCCCATTTGAGGTTAGATTCTCATTAGACTCTTGGGCTTGGCGTTAAATTGATGGGAGAGCATTGTGGATCTTCATGATTCCAAGCCAACATTCCATCGTTGGACCAGATGAACCGGGAAAGTTGCCCATTAAATGCACCTCTCTAGGCTCTCCTACTATTTCTGTGCACCTCTCTAGCATGTTGAGAACTCTTACATAGCATTGTGTAAGGCCTAAACCAGTAGCAAGAAGGTGCAAGCAACTACTGGGCTCTAGGTTGGGCACGCAGACATGTGCTTTCCCCTGCACTTGTAAGGGCTAAACTCGTAGCAAGCAGGTGTAACTAGGAGCAAGCAACTGATGGGCTGCAGGTCAGGCATGCAGGGACGTTCTTTCCCCTACCTTGTCATCCGACGAGTTGGGGTGCCCTGACACGGGGAGGCTCTTTTAGAGCGCGTTCTTGCTGGCCAAAAAAACCTTGGAATGCCACTCGCCACCCTCGTTCCCACGCAAAAGAATGGTAGTTGCAATGCTCAAACCCGACGTCCCAGCGCCCGTTAGAGACAGGATTTCACGGTCTCCAACTGGGCATTATGGTGTTGGGATGACAAACAACTTGCCCAATAGGTTTTCATGGGTTGGCGACACAGGTTGTGGGTTGACACAGGCTAGCTGAGCAGCGTGAGGTCTGACACAAGCTAGATGAGCATTTTAGTGGCGACATAGGGGGATGCGCGTCCATGAGTCTTAGCATAGCATTGAACCACTCATCGGAGCAAGCAAGCATTGACGCGGGAACACGCTCTTAAGAGGCCGTTCGCGCTCACTCCTAAGTGAGCGGAAATGCCATGGACATGTAAAGCTCTTCACGTTCCAGAGGCTAGCCGCCACGCCCAAAACTGGCATTTCATAGCCCCGCTGGAGACGGGATTTTGGACTCTAAATAAGGGCTTGCATAAACTCGTGAGCTGCCACATCAAAGTTGTCCCTAGTAGCAGGAATCCCAAGGCCGTTTAGCTGGCACTATAATGGGAGAACGTTGGGACCGATAGTAACGTGCAGTGAAAGGGGAGGCGGAATTGAAGGAGCAAGCTGCCATGCCAGAGGCACGGTCGCTCCGAGAGTCGACTCCATCGCCGGAGAAGTAGGGGCCGCAACAGCATGACTCTCATTCATCAGGTCCACCTTCCATAGCGGCGTTAATTGAAAACGGAAGAAATCCGTGTCGTGCCGTGTCGGCTGTAACCTTTCAGGGGCACACACAAAGAGTCTGGTCGGGACCGCGGATATTGCAACGCCTGGGCCCTGGATCATGCGAGCCTTCCAATTCGTCCCATTCGCCGGAACATTACGTGAATTTATTACGACGTCCTTTCGACTTTTTCGTCTCTTCCACCTGCTTGCCGCCCACGTCTGTAGAAAGACTCTTCTGCTTGGACGTTGGCGAGGCTCTTGCCGGTTGCCGACCCCAACCTCAAAGGGTCCGCCAATCCCTGTTTTGACGAACGGCAGCGGTCCTACAGCTCCGCTCCGGCGTCCCGACCGAACAAATCCCTCCACATACAAACAAGAAGACGGCCATCCTGAACGCAGCCACACAATCCGACGCTCTGGTTGCCGGATGCTCCTGGCCATAAAGAGACAGCCATCCCTCGTCATTTCAAATGCAACAGGTAGGAGGGCATATTCGTTCGCGAGACAACCGAATCTCCATTCCGGCATGAAAACATTGAATTTTTTTTGGCTTTCCTTGGTGTTTTGGTTGGGGTATATCTCTGCATTTCAAGAATGGCATAAGTCATAAGATATGATCTTCCGTTGGATGACAAGGGCTACTTGATTCGTGGAAGAACGTATCAACGATGTGCTCTCGTGCTAAAACTTCAACGAAAATTCAATAAAGACGGCAACCTCGTAAATAAAGTAATCAGACCTATGAGAGGGCCATCTTATCTACAACAATAGACCATGTTGTATGATGAAATGAGACCACGCCCAACTCTCACTAACATTTCGTATTGACCTTACTCCAATAGCGATGCTTCAAAGCAAAGGGCTTGTAATAGGCCCCCCCCCCTCAATGAAAAGCTGATATTAATTAATTTGTTTGTGTTTGGGGGGACCGCGATGGTCAATTAAGGTAAGCTATCAATTTAATTGATGGGGGGTCGATTGATTATGGCGGTGGCGCAGCAGGCTTGTGGCTTCTTCCAGAAGCCTTCGAATCCATAAGGTTCTACCATCGGATAGTATAAAAGGACGAGGTTCAGTTTTGATTCTATGAGACAAAAAAAAACATACTTCAATAGTGATCCTCAAACCAAAGGGCTTGTAAAGTGGCAACAGTTTATGCTCCAAATTCTTCAAAGGATCTTGTTTTGTCTTCAATGGATGATGTTGATTGGCTATTATTGGGCGACTAAAACGTCTCTATGATGTGGTCTCGTGCCAAGACCTAATAAAAAAGCAATAAAGACGGCACCCTTCCTAAATAAAGTAATCATACCTATGAGAGCGCCATCTTGTTTAGAACAATAGACCATGTTGTATGATCAAATGAGACCACGACCACCTCTCACTAGTGGGAGGGATATTGCGACCTACACATTGTTTAACATTTGGTCTTGACCTCACGTCAATATTATTGATGCTTCAAAGAAATTGGGCTTGTAATGCGTCAATTGTTTCTGCTCCAAATTCTTCAAAGGATCTCCTCTTTTCTTCGATGGATGGTGTTAATTGGCTATTAGGGGGTGATTGGAACTTTATTACATTGGAGGATGACAAGTCACATATGCATTAAGATACCCGATGGCTCCAAAGGATAATTAGAGTGTGCTGAAGGTTGTGTTTGAGCCTGTGGATTGTAATATTTAGCTTGAGGGTGCTAATGGACTAGAAGCTTTCACTTGGAAAAATTGACAAACATCTAAGTTCCTTAGAGTAGCAAGGAGTGACTATTTCTATGCAACTTACTGCCCAATTTCATGGACCTTTTCTTTGCTATAGTTGGGGGATGACTAGTAGAATTCCTTTCAAATGAGCTGGATGTTATTGTCTAAGAAGGCATGCTGTGAAGGGGTGGAGGCAATGTATTGGTCTCTTAAGGGCAATAGGAGAGATAAGTAGGATACTAGGTTAATATAGAAAATACATGGTATGATAACTGAGGGCTTCACTAAGTCTTGAATTGATTTTTAGAACCTCTAACTTGACTACTTGTTGCTTGTCACATAAATTATAATGTTGAATAGCTCCTTTGCTTGTGAAAGAATTGTGGAAACTTCAGAATACAAGGAAGTGGAAAGTAAGCTACAACTCTAGCATCTGGGCATTTGCCTACCTGAGCTGGCTGCCTGCATTTGAATCCCTTGAGATGCTGGTATTGCATGTCATCTTAGGGCATGGGAAGATGTGCCCTTTATAGATGGCTGTGTGTGTGTGTGTGTATTTAAGGGGGCGGGGGGTAGCCTAAGGGAAGGAAGTGGAAAAGTCATCGGTCCTGGATGGCCTTACAATGGAATTTTTAAGAATGTTATGTGGCCTCACAATGGAAATTTTAAGAATGTTATGGGATTTGGTAATCTATGATTATATTCCAATGGTTAATGGTTTGTTTTCATGGGCATTTATCAATGCTACTTTGATTAAGCATACCCTTGAGCCAAATAGTATAAGCATTGGGGATTGAAGGCCCGCTAACATGCTAAATGTGTCTTATGAGATTCTAGCTAAAACGTCCCCATTGAGGGTAAGAGATTTTGTATGAAGGCATGTGGGAATAAGTTTATCCATAGAAGGAGCATATTTGAAGATGTATTTAATACACCTATGGCCATTGACTTTGCATAAGGCTTTGGCAAGATCTAATCATGTTGGGAATCGGTTTGGAAAAGCTCTATGATCATTAAATTGGTGGACTTATCTACTTCATGCTAATTGATCATAGAGGATTTGGAGGGAAGTTTACAAGGATGGCCATAGCTTTTTTGGCTAATGCCTTTCAACATTGTTACAATGAATGACGATGTTATAGGTATATTTATGTTAAGGCGTGTATCATAAAGGTTGCCCTATGACACCTTTTCTTTTTCCACTACACTATTCTTGGGAGTTTGTAAGGAAAAGTAGAAGAGTCCTTTGCAAGGCCTAAGGTTAAGACTTGGGCAAGGTTTTCAATTTGCAACCTTTTGCAAATGACGCCAACATTTTATCAATACCAATGGAGACTAAAGTGGATGCATTGATGCAAGTTTGGGATACACATTTTGTGTAATCTCTTCTTTAGTAAGCCTTTTGGGTGAGTAAGCTTGGGTTGCACTTGATCAAAAAGGGGACCATTGTCAGAAATTTGGGTTTCCCCTACTTATGTGGCAAGTATTTGGGCTTTCAACAAGTCACACTAGGGGGGGGCATTGGGGGTTCATTCAGAAATTATTTTGAGCATTATAAAGAGATAGGCGGAGGGTAGGATCATTGCACTCCATGGGATGGGCCCTTAAGGAGAGGGGGGTTTGGGTTCCAGGCTTAAGAGTTAGGGTAGTTCTTTTGGTTTTAAATGGCTTCCTAAGACATGTCTAGGTGATCTATCATGGGTGTAAATGATGCAGTGGTCTTAGAGAGAGTTCAAGAAAGTGGAACTCTTAACTAGCGAGGCCTTGGGGACATGACTCCTTGTCAAGGCCGAGCTATCACATTTGTCCACCAATAGTCTAGTAGGTGCTTGAAAGTAGGGGGGAGGTTTGGGGCTTAGAGGGGATTCTCACAACTTGGAGAACATTTGGTGGGGTCACGCCCATGATGAGGGGGAACAAAAACCATTTGCATTCCGATTTCCATGTTGAATTTCAGAAAGACTAATAAGATGGCTTGGTTCCTTGGAAGCATCTCTTGAGCTCAAGTGTACTTTCTTCTCTATTGTGTGACTAGATTATCTTACTTTAGAGGGGTGGCTCAGAGACTTATCCAATATTTCCAAGAGATAATTTAATTCCAATGGTTCTTTAAGTAGGGGAAGAATTATTCAATTGTTGGGGATTGTGGTTCATGGCTACCACTATTCTTATATAGTTGTAAGCTTTTTCGTACTGAAACCTTTGCTACTCGTGCTCTAAGCATTTACACGACTACATTGACGACTACACTATTGGTCTCAACAGTTTCACTGCTATTCTAAGCCTCCGCACTACTGCTCTAAAGCTCTACACTTACTCCTACTTTGAACCTTTTCTACTCTTTCTTTGAGCCCCCACATTGCTACTTTGAACTTTACACTGCTACTTTGAACCAATCTACCTTTTATCCAACTCTAAAATTTTGCACCTACTATCTTGCTCTATTACTTCTGCCAACACTACTATCTTGTTCTGAATATTAGCTACTCCTACTTTGAGCTTCTACTACTCCTTAGACTCTAAACCTCTGCTAATCATGACATAAACCTCTATTACTCTTGAGTCCTAGTCTAAAATTCTTGTACTCCTAAAGCCTACTTCTTTTGATGAGCTCTTGATGTAAAACACCTCCTTGCTCCTACATTGCACTTCTACTACATTAAGGTGTAATAAAAGTAGGAGCATCAATAGCAACAATGAGACATGTAATAAAGTAAGCATACTTGGAAAGATGAGAAGTATAAATATTTGCCTAGTCCATTGTAGCATTTCTTATGAGATTTCTAGATCTCAAGCATAGATCCACCTCAAAGTTGTATTATTTTAGCTGTTTGAAGAGAAGGACTACAAAACATACAACAAAAGAATACCAATAAAAATAGAGGTAATTCATAATTAATTATTTTTTGACATCTTATTTAATATTTTAGCCCTTCATATGATGAGGAAAAAGGAGTCAACATACACCATAGATAAGAACTATCATTATATCAACAACTTGATGGTGTATTAATCATTATATTTACTACATATACAAATAAGAAATACTATTAGATCAACTACATGGGAGTATTAATGAGTTTCTGTAAAGACCCCCTTAGTGATCAATTTCACGATTTTACAAAATTTCTATAATAAACGTTCAGCAACTATAATATGGTCTCAAACACAACCATAAAACCATCATACACATTTGCACAGATAACATACTTTGGGATTTGGAACATGCCTACCTCCATCACTACATGTCAACTTTCAAGACACAAAAGTAGCACATTATAAACTTAAGAGAGAAGGTAATTTAGCAACCATGTGGGTGATCTTAGTAACCCCTTGAGGGATCCACCATAAGCCCTATGCAGAGATTGACATTGGCTAGCAAGATAATTTCTTATTAAGTCTGGATGGGTCCATTTATGTTATAATATCTATCATCATACTATGTAATTTCACAATTATTGCCTTTTGAAGCCAATCACGTATATGTCCATGAAAGAATTCACTGACACCATCATCCTAGGTTATGTGAAAAAATTTGCACCCCCAATTTGCCTCCATTTCTCCATGAAAATGGAAGAAAGTATCTGATGGGGCCGTAGAAAGGAAAGTTGTTCTACACAACATTTTACCATTAAAAACATGCTTTTCTCCTATGGCATGAATTTTGTCCTCCATGAGTTGTCCCCTATGACAGTTTATCCATAAAAACATGCTTTCCCAATACAAATCAAAATTTGGCCTCCAAGTGTCATAGGCAGGCCAAATCTCATGAAGCAACAAGAAAAGCATGGTAATAGGGGTAAAATGTGGTAGGGAACAACTTTCCCTTCTATGACTCAATCAAATTCTTTCACCTTCATGAAAAAATGGAGGCCGAAAGCTTGTTTCTCCATGAAAATGGATGAATTTTGATCAAGAAGTAGAAGGGGAAGTTGTTGCCCACAAATTTTCACCCTTAAGAACACACTTTCTCACATTATGGGCTCCCAATGGAGTGAAATGTTGTGGGGAACAACTTTTCTTTTGGTCACCTGATCATATTCTTCCATTTCCATGGAGGAACAAAGGAAAAACGGTGTAAAGATTGTTAGGCTGTGTGGAACCAAGTACAAGGCATGCACCCACATCATACATATAGGAAGAATTCAACTATGTGAAGTACAAAAACCAAACAAGACACAACTTGCAACATATTAAGCTAAGCAACCACGATAACTTAGTGAAAACTAAGTCTACTCTGTAAGGATACATGATGTAGAATTTGTATGCTTATCAAAAGGGACTCCCATAAATGTGAATTTATATTTGTATCATAGTAGAATACAAATTAAAACAAAGGATAAATTTACAATAAATGTGAATTTATATTTGTATCATGGAATAATACAAATTAAAACAAAGGATAAATTTATAAAATATTTAAAAAGAGAGAGTATATAATATAGGTACATAGTAGTGCACTCTAAGAAAGTACACTTAATTACCCCCAGTATTGGATGATGCTTAGCATCCTAAAAAGTCCCTATATAATAGACCTACATAGTAACACACATTCATAAGGAAAATCACTGCTGTTATCCACAAATGGGCTCTTACAAATAGATTTGTTGATGCAATCTTGACAGATAGACTAGAACAGCAGCTACATTTTGACATGTAAGCCACATGATTTCTTCTTATAATTCATGTCACCCAAAACTTGGATGCACAAATATCTATGTGCACCCAATGACCCATCATCATTTATAACCTCACCTTTCATGTGAACATGCTACATTCACTTCCTAACATGCCCATCCATGTAAGGATCCTTGAGGGAGAGACTCCATGTCATCTATACTATAGTTATGACTATAGCTATGCCTTTCTTAATTCCTACTTTTGAAGAGAATGTTTTACCTTTGTGAATTTATTTGTTTTCATTCTGTATTTTCTAAGGGTCACATTGCTACTTTATCGCACAAGTAATATGTAAACATGGAGGCCATAAACACATATTACTCCTTCATTATTGCTTCATGGACAAGGTGATATTTAAACTAATGATATAAACTAAACCCATGAGGATAATGCTAATGATACATCTATGACAATAATGCATGAAGGTAATAGGAAGCGCAAAATCCAAAAGAGATGAAGGCTAAGAAAAACACTAGTGAAATGCATACTCTACATTGCACTAGAAAATTCCAATGGTTGAGGAGGTCATAGATGCTATGTTAGAGGTACAACAAAAGAAGAAGAAACAATGTAATGAACTAGTTGAGGTGATCGGTTTTAGAGGTATGGCATGGGGGTCAGGGGATAGTCGAGAAATAAATCTTACTATTACTTCCCCAACAATGGCTACTTTCAATCCTCTCCCATGACCATTACTATCTTAAAAGCATATAATGACCGCATCCCACTTATTCTCACTTTCCCTAGTGAGTTGATGTGAGGATGCTACTTAAGTATTATTGTTGAAACCAATTATTATGCCTTTTTTATAGTACTATAGAATGTGTGACAAAGTAGGAGGCACAAAAACACAAAGCAACTATAGATGCGCTTCATAGATGCGCAAAATAGTGGGTGCATCTATAGGCACTGTTCAAATAGAGAAATTATGAGCGTGTCTAATAGCGCATCTATTAGCACGTTTAATAGCACGTCTATAGCGCATCTATTAGCACATTTATTAGCACATCTGCACTGTGAATTGGACGCGGATTCAGATGCAAAATAGAGAATATAGAAAGTGAGATTTTGGGGCAGCCTGATAAATATACATCACTACTTTCCAAACATTGCCCATGATTACCAAGGCACGTAATTTTAACAAAAATATCAATGCTTTTTTGCAAACCCGTGCCACATACAAAAATTAAGTGAGGTGAGGAGAATGAGACAATATGTAAAATAGGTTTGCCAATATCAATGATGTCAATCTCATCCTCAATGAGATCAACCCTTGCCAAACTATATACTTCAAAATCCAAACCAGTGTTGAGATCTACAAATACATTCAACCCACTACTACTTGTGCTACTCATGTGCTCATCGAAATTAGCATCACCAATGGTAGGCTCGTCCTCATGGATAATGGCCTCAATGTCTATATCTCCTATCTCATGATCATCCTCCTCTCTCATATCACAGTCATCATCACCTCCATGGCCATGATCATCCTCCATATGCTCCACATTAGTAAATGTACTATACATCACTTTGGAACGTGGCATAATAGGTATGACATGCCACCATCTATTATTCTCCATCATTGGTTGATAGACAACCTAATTCAACACAAATACAATCATGTTATTTTCCTTGCATCGAAGGTATCAAATATTTAAAAGTGAGTATTTTTATATGTGTGTACAATACCTGTTCACATTTTTGTGGTAATACTAGTGTGTCCTTCTTACTTTGCCAAAACTTTGTGGAGTTAATAGTTACAAAGCCACTTGCACGGCATTTGATTGTTGCATTAGGGCCTCTTTCCACCACATTTTTAAACCACTTTACATCCAAAACATACACAAAGAAGCGTCGAAAATCAAGCTTAATAATATCTTGGATTATGCCACAATAATCATTCATGGCTCCATTGGCTCCCTCAAAGCTAGCAATGACATCGCAATCTTGTGTATTTCTCTTATTATCAATCCGTTGTGTTCGAAAATGCTTGCCCTCACACCATATAGCATTGAACATAGTATACTACACCAAGAAAAAATCAATTAAATAAGCAATCTAAATTATTGAAAGCTCCTAACTTATGCATAACATTCTATATACCAACCTTGCTCATGCATCCCCTAGCATACTCCCATTCTTCCATTGTGATATGCATCCCCTCGTCTCTCTCCGCTCTCTCCATTTCGTCAAGTAGCCAATCCACATGAATATCCTTCGGAAGTGCTCTTAGATACTGAGGGTATGGCACACGAGATCCGTGGTGTGTACGAAAGAGGGCCCTTTTTTCTTATCTTCTTGCCTTTGCATCCTTGTATCTTGTCACCCATCTTTTCATCACATCATTATTAAACATGCAATAGAGGTTGATATTATTAAGCAACTCCGTGTCTATTACTTTGCTGTGTCCTTTCCCTTGAGGCACAATAGAGGTCATCCTTAGGTCTTCATTACCTCTCCATAGTCGTGGGAGAGAGCTATCCACATCAACAAGAAACTCAAAAATATATACAAGTGATTCTTGTACCAACCAACCCTCGGCCATGCTACCTTCTGGTCTTGCATTTTGTCTCACGAAACCCTTCAACGTCTTCATAAAGCCCTCAAGGAAGA
Organism: Dipteris shenzhenensis; assembly: GCF_047967505.1. NCBI lineage: Eukaryota > Viridiplantae > Streptophyta > Polypodiopsida > Gleicheniales > Dipteridaceae > Dipteris > Dipteris shenzhenensis. The sequence goes on from NC_141612.1 coordinate 43,073,237, forward strand.
ACAACCATCGTTCGTGTATAGTACCGCATATAACAATCTCATTCACCAAATGCACTATGAGATATAGTTGGCTTGTGAGAATAGAACGTGGAAATGTCTCTTCCACTAAACAAACCACCTCCACTGACATAACTCGAGCATTCTCAAGCGTGGTGGGATCTATTTCCTTTAAGCTCACATACCTAGAAAGGAAAAAGTATGCAATATTAGCAATATGAACACCTTGCATCCTGTAAAGTACCTCACAAGCTCGCCCATCTTGTAGATACAATATTCACATTTTGTCTCCTATAAAGTACCTCACAAGCTCGCCCATCTTGTAGATACAATATTCACATTTTGTCTCCTATACAGTACCTCACAAGCTCGCCCATCTTGTAAATATAATCCTTCACGTCCTTTGATGCACTGCGAGAAATGCTAGTAGGTAGTATGAACTGAACACACGAGGAATGGTTGATTAGTTGCTTCTAATTCACTCACAAATTTGGAAGAATAAATATATTATGCACATAACATACTTACTTGGAGCATCTTGTGCCAATCATGAGATTTCAAGCCATATAATTGCTCTACACCTCTTTTCTTGCTCTTTGTGAAGGCCCCCTTCAAACACCTCATGCATCCAGTGGGAATACGAATGGTAGTGATAGCGCACTTCATCGCCACCATCTCTAGCTTTGATAACCTCCATGATACACGAGGTAAAAAAACACGCCCATTTGGCCTCTCTTGTGGCCAAGCTTCACACATCCTCCCTGTGGTGCATAGATCCTCCCTTATGCCTGTGGAATGTCGTGTCCCATTCAAATGTTCCCAAATGGTAGATGCCACATTCTTGAAGATATGCATGGGATCAAGCAAGTGATTGATCTTGAGGTGGGACCAATGGTGAACGATAAAAGATGATCGAAGCAAAAGAAAGTGTTGGCGAGCAATCTTTATTTCCAACCAATATAGCACACAATAGTTACAAACCCTTACCGCTCATGCCAAGTGGTGGAGGAAACGTGGAACCATCCCAAATTCTCATCCAATCTCCCGCAGTGAGTGATTGTGGGGGGACTTCATTCCAAGGAGCGACATATCTAGGATGATCAGGTGGATGGTCATTCTCATAAATGACCTTATTCAATGCGTTTGCCCATGAGGCAACTAGCGAAGGACCACAAACAGCACATGCATGGTAACCCGATGCAGTGAGACCTGAACAATAGACACAATTAAGAGTAAAGGTGGGTTTAGGGTGCCACATCGGTTGCCTACTTATAATTAAAAGTGCAATGCTTACCTGAATACTTGCCATAGCTTGGGAAGTCATGCATCGTCCACATCGAGACTACTTTGTTGTTGAAATCTCATGACGAGGGAGGCCTGCTCACATCATGCACCTCGATACCTCTCCAAAGTATCCCTAGCTCGTCAATCAAAGGCTCCAAATAAACATCATGATTTTTGACTTTATGTTTCCCTGGAATTAGAAGGGATAACATAACATGTTCTTTCTTAATAGCCATAGAGGGTGGAAGATTATAATTGACCAATATCACTAGCCATACACTGTAAGAGGTGCTTTTGAGACCAAATGGGTTCACACCATCCATACCGAATATCCATACCGAATCCAAGTCTCAAACTCCTAGGTTCTTCCTTGAAGCTTGGCCATGTGTCTTCAATATGCTTTCATCCAGGAGTGTCTGCGGGAGTTCTCCACTTGCCATCGGTTGATCAATGGGAGGAATGCCATGACATGAGCTTTGCAATGGATTTGCACTTGAACATATGTTGGATGCGAGGGATTATGAAAAAATGTCGCAGAACCTTGTGAGGCACATCCAAAGTTTTGAGATCTGCTCTATATCTTGCCTCTCCACAAGTAGGACACTCTCTTGCATCCTTATGTGGTCCACGAAACAGAACGCAATCGTTGACACATGCATGTATGCACTTGTTATCTAATCATCCAAGAGAGGTCACATGTTGCCTTGCCATATCCCTTGAGGTCGGTAATTTATTTTCCCTTGGAAGCATTTTACACAATAGCCTGCACGTGAAGACCATAAATGAGGAAAAGCATTTGAGTAATTGACCCACTAGCATAATTCACCATGTTTGCAAAATAGACTTTAAAGCTTACTTGAGTAATGCATTCAAACTTGCATTGCTTAGATGGTCTGCAAGTTTAGTAACTCAAGGCAGGCACGTCGAACAGAGAATGTGCACCCCTCAAACAGTGGAGTCGATGTTGCGGTAAAAAGATCCTCGGGGGGGTCACTCATCATATGTAACTCTATCACGTGAGTTCAACAGAAGGATATTTTTTATTTCTAAAATTTACAGAAATAAATATACATAAGGGACTATTTAAAATAGTCTTGGGAAAAATTTACAGATTTGTATAGAAAAGGGGTACATTTTATTAATGAAAAATTTACAGATAAGGGATTTTAGAAATAGGCCTTGAACGCACGTGGTATAGAGGGTTTATACATAGTGACCCCCTCGTCGTCTTGCTCCATGCTATCATCCCTCCCTTCGGATCATGACTCAAACACATGAACACCCATAAGTATCTCAATCAACCTTAACTCTTTAACACTTACCATATTTATGGTCGCATGCCATTCTCCATACTTTGAGACATGATTGAGTGTAATTCTGCGTGCTTGATACATGTTGCCTTGACATCAATCACACATACATTTGATCTTTTGCTCCAACCATATTTTGCGATGGTGGATATGGAGGGATTCATCCTCACTGGAGCTACTTATTGAAGATGAAGACATCCTACAAATAAACAACTCAAAAAATTTGCTCTTGCATGAGTTGTAAATGTTAAAAACTCTATGGCGCATCTAAAACATACTGTAGATGCGCTAATAGACGCACATTTAGACACGCTTTTAGATGCACATATAGACACGCTTTTATACACGCAAATTGCGAGTTGATTTTCGAACCTACTTTTAGCGCACTTGCTTTTCTTCACATACTTTTAATGTTGCGTGGCTTGCTTTGCTATTCACAGACACAGCTTCAGGCATCCACACTTATCTCTAAGCACCCACACTCATCTCCAAGCTTACACAATCATCCCCAAGCATACAAGAGAAGAGGGTGAATAAGGAAGAGAACAAAGAGAAGCAGAGAGTAAACAAAGAAGAGAAGAAAGAGAAGCAGCTTTGAAGAAGGACAAGAAGCTTTCATACCTCTATCCAAGGTAAGTCTCTTGACGGTTGATCTTCTTTGGAAGTTGCTCTCTTTGGATTCATCCTTTGTCGTATGCAGGGAACGAATGTTTTTGGTACTAGTGTTGTTTTTTTGTGTCAGGTGCATGTCCTTTTCAGGTTCTAAAAAAAGTGTCTGTTGGAGCATGTCTAACAGCGCATCTATATTTGGAAACAAATAGTCGCGCCTATAGATGTGTTGTTAAACACCGATATAGACGCGTGCCGACAGTCTTAGATTTCTTCATTTTCCTTCCCTTCCCCTTCTCCGTCCACTTCCAAGAAAAGGATTGCATATTGAATGATGGAAATAAGTGATTGCATGAATGAAGAAAAGTGATTCCCCTTCCTTCCCTTCCCCTTCCCCTTCTCTTTTCGTCTCTCTTTTTCTCTCTTATCTCCTCTCTTTCCTTCTCTTTTCGTCTCTTTTCTCATCTCTTTCCTTCTCTGTTTTTCTCTCTTTCCCTCCTCTCTTTTCTCCTCTCTTTCCTTCTCTCTTTTGCTCTCTTTTTCCTTCTCTCTTTTATCCTCTCTTTCCTTCTCTTTTCGTGGTAATTCTCCTCTCTTTTTCTCTCTTTTTTTCCTCTCTTTTCCTCTCCTTTCTCCTCTCTTTCTTTCTCTCTTTTTCTCTCTTTTATCCTCACCTTTTCTCTCTTTTTCCTTCTCTTTTCATGGTAATTTTCCTCTCTTCTCTCCTCTCTTTTTCTCTCTTTTTTTCTCCTCTCTTTTTTTCTCCTCTATTTTCCTCTCTTTTCTCCTCTCTTTCCTTCTCTCTTTTTCTCTCTTTTATCCCCACTTTTTCTCTCTTTTTTTCCTCTCCTTTCTCCTCTCTTTTATCCCACTTTTTCTCTCTTTTCTTCTCCTCTCTTTTCCTCTCTTTTCCTCTCTTTTTTTCCTCTCGTTTCTTCTCCTTTCTCCTCTCTTTCCTTCTCTCTTTTTCTCTCTTTTATCCTCACCTTTTCTCTCTTTTTCCTTCTCTCTTTTATCCTCTATTTTCCTCTCTTTTCTCCCCACTTTTTCTCTCTTTCTTTCTCCTCTCTTTTCCTCTCTTTTTCTCTCTCTTTTTTCTCTCTTTTCCTCTCCTTTCTGCTGTCTTTCCTTCGAGTCTCTTTTTCTCTCTTTTATCCTCACCTTTTCTCTCTTTTTCCTTCTCTCTTTTATCCTCTCTTTCCTTCTCTTTTTGTGGTAATTTTCCTCTCTTTTTCTCTCTTTTTTTCTCCTCTCTTTTTCTCTATTTTCCTCTCTTTTCTCCTCTCTTTCCTTCTCTCTTTTATCCCCACTTTTTCTCTCTTTTTTCTTCTTTTTTTCAGTTCATCAGTAATCTTCTTTTTTTCTTTCCTTTAGTTCATCCTGTGGCCAGGAAGCTCTTCAGCCTCACTTGATCTTCGGGAGACCATCTTTCGGGAGTTATATAACCTTTTGGGGCACCCTCCCAGTTTGGGGAGTTATACAGCTACATGATGGGTACTCTAAACAACCCTAGGAGTCGACACTAAAAACTCCAAACCACCCCAACCCCACACCAGCTGAGATTACCCCAGTGGAGTCGAGATAGCCCAGCCGGCTATAGACCTGAGCCCCTTCCCCCATGTTGTCAGGAGGCCCTTTTGCCTCGTAGAGCCATTGGTGTACTCCTGTGTAGTCGAGACTTGGTTCTCTAGCTATGAGTGGTTAGCGTAGTCTCATCCAGTCAAGAGTCACTTCTCTAGCTACGAGTGGCCAGCGTACTAGCTCGACACGACACAGTAGCAGGCATAGTAGCAGGGAGAGCGGTGGAGGATGCATGGCACATTGCTTTGGGAGGGGTAGTGGTGGGGACGAGGATGATTTAGATGATGCAGACATGCCAAAGGGTGATGGTACGATCTACAATGACATCACTCAAATAGGAGGCATCTTGATGGATGCACGGGGGAAGGACATCATGGCCTTCATGCACTCTGTAATTGCTAACAACTACAGAGATTGCTTTATTCACTACAAAGACCATCCAAAAAGGTTGGCCGATGAGAACCTCGCTGCTATTTGCTCTAGGTATCCCAATCCCCCCAATGTTCAAGTCATAGATAAATGGGCCAAGTCAAAGATTATTACGATACTTAGCAATAAAAGATCTTTGCTTAAGAGGCAGCCACTAGCGGAGATTACCAGGCTCGAGGGAGGTCAACCACCAAGGGGCCCGCCCCACACTGCTCACAAGCGTGAGTGGAAGAAAGCAATGAAGGCAGCGAGGGCAGATCCCAGTCTGTAGCACGTGGAGGCATGAAGGATCCAAATGGAGCAATATGGAAGCATTCATTTTAAAGCAGGGAGTGTTGAATCATCGGAGTCCCAATTTGTAAGTATAGATCTCAAATTATATTATTTATATAGTTTATTAGGAGGTTGTTTCTTTGTACCAGCCCCTCCACAAATTGTGTCATCTTGCAACTTGATATCGTGGGCAGGTACCCTACTCTTGTCAAGACAGCCTACCACCGCCACCATCGCAGAGGAGATACATGGAGGCACTTCTATGATGATGGGTTGATTACTGAGGAGCAGTATATCTAGGCTACTAGAGCGCCCCCCAGGTATTTGAAAGTAATTAAATAATGTTAATATTATAAGTAAAGATTTTATTTTTCATACATTGATACATGTTGTCCCTCTTTTACAGGGCCCTGTAGAAAAAGATGAGGAAGAAGGAGGCGCAAAAGGGGGCGAAGAAGGGAATGAGGACACGGAGAACTTAGATTAGTCATAGAAGTAGTGCTAGCTACTTTTTTTTGTACTTAAAGCCACTAGCTTGGCTTCGTGCCTCTCTTGTATATACACTCCTCTTATTTTTTGTACTTGAAGCCACAGGATGTGGCTTGGCTTCGTGCTATATGTACATACAAGCACTTTTTGAGCTATGAATTAATATACACTTTTTTTATTTTTTTGGCTTTCAATTTTCTTGTGCAATGTTCTATTAATTAATGCCTTGTGAACTAAACGTTTTGGAGTTGTAATGTTTTATTCGGAATTGTAATCATCGGCTATCGACATGCTTGCAAGAGTGCTAAATTAAATGCGGTTGGTTGTAAGAATTGAATTGCACAATGTGGAAATGGGATTCTTGTAACCACATATCTTGCATAACATACACAACATTCTGTTCAAGCACACAAAATTTTGCTTTTATTAACAAAAAATATTATGCAGAGCATCTATCAGAGCGTCTATAAATGCGTCTATATGCGCGTCTCTCTGTTTAAGAGGATGTCTATTTGCACATCTATAGATGCATCTATAAACGCGTCTATATAAGCTCTCTCTGTTTTTTTTTTAATTTCTAGTAGACCGCGTCTATTTGCGCGTCTATAGGTACATCTACAAGCACGTCTGTTTGTTATATAGACGCGCCTTTAGATGCGGGTTTGCAGATGCATAAATGAGTTTTTTTAAAGTTATGAAAACGCGTCTGTGTGCACATCTGTGGGTGCTTTGTCTTGTTGTGAGGGAGGAGAGTCCAAACAGTGGAGATGGAGGAGAGAGGGCATAGCTAAGGGAGCACACACAGATATTAACTGTATGTTCACTAGTATGAGTTCAAAATAATTTACTGCTTTTAGATGACTTATTATAATGTATATCAATTTTGGCTTTGTATCATCAAAGCAATCTAATTTTGACAATAATATTATTGAGCCATCTTGCTTCGCATGCTCTTACGGTAAGGGCTCTGTATTTGGCTTTTGTGGTGGCTGCTTATTGGTGGGTAGACATGAAATTTCTCCTTATCTAAGGAAAAAGTATGACCCTATATTAATCTTCTTGTGTCATGATCACAGGCATAATCACCCCATAATCACTATTATAATAACCATCTAACCCTAGCCGATTTGATAGCAACAAGAAGCAATGATAGTTTCATCATAATGCTCAAATATGACTTATTCGTAGAGTTTGACACGAAGGACCAAGGACTCATGCATTGTTGTCTTGGAATAGAATTGTGGAGAGATATCGGAGAGATGTAGATAGCATATTCAACACAATTATTTTTTATAGTGTACTGCAAACGTTTCATATGTAAGATTGGAAGAGTGCCACCACTCCAATGGCGCAAAATCTGAATCTGACAAAAGATGAAGAAAAGGCAATTGTGAAGGAGAAATCCTATAGACAACTCATCGGTTCTTTAATACATTCGACAACCAAGGCTAAATATTTGTTATGTTGTTTTCTTAGTGGCACAATTTCTGTCAAACACAAAGCAAGCACATTGGCAAAAGAGTCTTAACGTACATCCAAGGTACATGATAGTTTCAAATAGCATACAGATGTAGCCACATCAAGAATGTATTCTTTACATTAGATTTTAAGTATCCCATATCAACAAAATACTTGTCAATTTTGCTCTAACAACTTTTGGGTGCTTGCTTCAAGCCATATAACCTTTTTTTCAATTTGTATTCCATTTTCTACATATTCTTGCGGTTCATGCATGTAGACTTCTTCATTCAAGAATGCACTTAGGTCATCTAATTGACATATATACATTTGTTATTTGAGCCAGGGAGATAAAAAATCTAGTGGAATGAATCTTTTCTACTAGAGCGTAGGTTTCTTCATCATCTCATCCATAGTGTTATGCAAATCCTTTGGAAACAATATGGCTTGAATCTTTCAATAGTTGGCATATACTAGTAAAGCTTCACAAGAGTCAAGCATCGTTTGTATGGGGGGAACATGCATATTTTCTCATTTTTCATGATGCATGGTAGACAAGTGTGAAGAAATTATCCATTAGTATGCTTATATTAAATGGTGTTTAATGGCCATGAGACTTTGCACAGAGATTTGAAAGAATAAGGCCCACATACTTGTAAAGTTTCATAAGGACCAAAGAATGTGGTCGAACATGTATGATTTTCTCATTTTGACTGTGCACAATTTCGACCATGGTGGAATATGTACATTTTCTCATTTTTGACCATGCATGATGCACAATTGTCAAGAGATCAACATGCTTATATCATATGTATACATGTTCGACGTACACACATCTCATAGCATATCGGTCTAGTGGAGACATTATAGCATTGGATTGCTTTACCACCTTAACATGAAAGGAAAATTTATTGCAGACTTTGGACTGAAAGGCTCCTTCACATTTGCGACATTGTCAATAGGGTAATTGGAAACAAGGAATAGCCTTAGACATTGACTTTGATGAGAATCTTCTCTCTTGTAAGCAATTTAGTGTGTTTGTGAGGCTATATATTAGTATGAATCTAATTAATTTCATTTTTAAATCATACAATTGACATCTAAACCTTTTATTTAGGCATTCATAAATATCAATTGAAAGACTAAGATCTCATTCGTGCTTGGTTTTCATGATGGAGCCCCTAGGCCTGCACGTATTACATAGACTTTTGCGACTACATGAGATTGATTGATAATGGAGCCAAGAAGTTGTAAAGCTTTGATAAGGGGCTTGAATTGCAAGATAGGAACGTGATGAGTGAGTTTCTCCCACGATAACTCTTGTGTGGATGTGTACACATAAAAATTCAATCTTCTTTCTTCCATTGACTCTAGAGAATGACCCATGAATAACTATGAAAATGATATCTTCTTGTAGTTACTTTGTTGTCTTTTTTTAGGGGGGGTTTAGTTAATGATGGAAACGTTTGGTTGCATTGTCCATAGTCTTTGGAGCTTGATTGTAATCTAAGAGTGGAAGACTTTTGTAAAGGTAGAATGCATTCAAAGGTGGGGACAATGAAAAGGTGATTATAGTGAGGTGGGGAGAGAGAGAGAGAGAGAGAGAGAGAGAGAGAGAGAGAAGACACCACAAGAGGGTGGGCATAGATTGGCTTATGAAGTGGATGTGGGGTAGGTCGTAAAAGGGGGGTAAAATTATGGGTAATGGAAGGTTGGAGAGAGATGTTGTGAGCGAGGTTTATAAGAACATGTGGAAAATAAAGTCAAAAGGAGATTCGAGGAAGCGTTATGTGAGTGGGGAGAGAGAAGGAAGGGAAGGTTGAGGTAGGAGGCAATAAAAAGTGGGTTGGGAATGTGACATAAGAAAGTAGTGGGATGTTTTCACATTGGGAGGGAGGCGAGCATTGTGCCATTTTGGCCTTGTAGAATGTGCTCCTTTTACTGGTGAGTCATTTGTTTGCCTTGTAGAGTGTGATCCTTTTACCGATGAGTTGGTATTCTTTACCAACACGTTCACTTTACATGAGGGCTTGATTGGTGTGTGTATGTGTGGTGTGATCCACCTGGAAGGTTGTACGGGCATGTGAAAGCTACCAGAGTGTAAGAAACTGGGCATTAAAATGTTTGTTGGTGGGAAAAGAGTAGTTGTAGAGAATGAGGATGGGTAGGGGGGGGTTTCGTGGAAGGCGTGCAAAGGGGGGGGGGAGGGGGATGAGTGTGGCTTGGCTTGGAAGGAAGGAATGGGGGCCACGTGGAGGGAGGAGAAGGGGGGTGAGATGCCTATCTGAAAGGGCACGTCAAGAGGGCGGGGGGGGGGGGGGGGCATTTTTTGAAAATCAAGGCAAAAAGAAAAAGGGGAAAAAGGAAGAAAGCCAAAAAGAAGGAAATAAAAACTAGATAATAAAAGGGGGGTTCTTGGGGCGACGGATCGGGGCTTGGGAAGCCGGGGGGGGGGGCGGCGGGGGGGCGTGGGAACAGGGGCTAAGGGGGGGGGGAGCGGGCGGAGAAGACTGGCAGCTGGTCGGGAAGCGGGTCAAAGGCGGTGGGACAAGGGGCGTGGCGGGGGGGCCGACCGGCTCCCGCCGGTGGCGGGGGGCGGGAAAACCCGTTGATGGCGGTAGTTGGGGAGGGGGGATTGTCGGGAGCAGGGGCGACAAGCAAACTTTAGAGAGCAGGGGGGAGCGCCGCCCGCTTCGCAGGCGGCGCGCAACCAACCAAAGGGCGGCGGAACTTCCAAAAAGTTCCAACTAACATTTTTTTTTTTTTTAATAACTCACATATAACTCTGTCCGAGTCTTCTCTATTCTATCTAAACACACTCTCAATTCACCTTCTTCTTCTTCTCTCCAAGAACTCTCCTCCTCCTCCTCCTCCTCCTCCTCCTGCTCCTCCTCCTCCTCTTTCCTCCTCGCCTTCCTCCCCAGATCTCCCCTCGCCCTCGCTCTCCCCCTCCCTCTTGATCCCCCTTCCATCATGGACTCTTCCCGGCCCGAATTCGATGAGTACCAGAAATTCATCTGGCGCATGAACCCCCCCCGGTGCGTTCCCTCCCCCTTCTCTCCCCTCCCCACTCCAGTGATTGGGTCTCATCAGGGCGCTTTGCGATCTAGTCGCAGCGAGAAACGGGTCGACGATCGCAGCTGAGTGTTTATTCCGCGGGAAATTCGGACCGCAGCGACGCGCGGATGCTTCGCGCAGCGTCGACGGATCGTCCGGGACGTCGGAACTGGGAGGATAGGGGGCTGGGTTTGGGGAGCGTGGGTTTGGGAGTAGATGGAGAATAGTCATACGCGAGTAGAATGTTGGGGAGAGCGACGAGTTCTGATGTTGGCGAGAGATGAGTGATTGAAGGCTGATGTGTGGAAATGGAAGAGGAGCTGGAAGCGTAGTTGAGCTTCCCCCTCGCATTCTGCTCAATTCTAACTACCATTTCTGTTTTTCTTCAGAGTCGTTGTGGACAACACCGCTTGCGAGAAGGCCACCCTTTTCAAGGTCAGCTACAGCTTCCAGATCTCTTGCAGCAGAGCTTGCGTGCCTCTTGCTTGTCGAGTTCTCACCGTTGCGCTTGCAGATTCAAGGGGGATCTCACCAACGTAGATTTCTCATTTTTGCAGGTCGACAGCTCCAATAGGCACGGTATTCTGCTCGAAGTTGTTCAAATCCTCACAGATCTTGACCTCAGGATCAATAAGGCCTACATCTCCTCTGACGGTGGATGGTTCATGGATGGTGCGTGCTCGCTAAGCAAAGTATTTTGTCCGTTATCTCAAAATTTCAACGAACGCGGTTTTGCTGAACTTAGGTCCAATGTTTGTGTTTCCAGTGTTCCATGTGACCGACTCCTCCGGGAACAAAGTGACAAACGCAGATACCATCAGCTACATCGAGAAGGTTTGTGCTGTGCGATCTTATTCCGTTGATTCCTCCATTTTTGACCACAGGATCCTAAATGACATGAACTGCCTTGCTATTCCTTCAGACTATCGGTGTTAGTCGCGAGTATCCGAGGAGAGTTGGAGTGCAATCGGCTGCCGAACATACGTGCATCGAGCTTACGGGCACCGACAGACCAGGCCTGATGTCCGAGATTACTGCCCTCTTAGCTGAAATGCGATGCAACGTTGTAGCCGCTGAGCTATGGACGCACAATATGAGAGTCGCCAGCCTGCTCTACGTAACCGATGAAGCAACCGGTGGTCCGATACAGGAACAGGAGAAGCTAGACAGGATCAAAGACTCTCTATGTAACGTGCTGAAGGGCGACAAGGATACCAAAGGCGCAAGAACTGACTTTGCCACCAGCGTAACACATACGGAACGGCGATTGCACCAGATGATGTTTGCGGATCGGGACTATGAAAGAGAAAATGATGACAGCCTGTGGGATATGGATGGCAAGATAACGGTGGACAATTGTGATGAGAAAGGCTACTCAGTGGTGAATATTGAGTGCAGGAACCGTCCGAAGCTACTCTTTGACACGGTGTGTACACTGACGGACATGCAGTATGTTGTCTTTCATGCCACCATTGATTCGGACGGCCAGAGGGCGTATCAGGTAATGCTTCTGGTCTTCTATCTTGCAGTCGCTGTGAGTTTTACGAATGGATCTGAGGCTTTTACTATGAGCTTCGTCCCAATTGTCTGAGACATCGTTCTAGTTCATATTTGCTGATTGATGATTTGCTTAATTTGCAGGAGTATTACATCCGCCACATTGATGGTTGTACTCTCAATTCGGAGGCCGAGAGGAGAAGGGTCATCCAGTGTCTAAGAGCTGCCATCGAGCGACGAGTTTCCGAGGTAAGACCTCGTCCTAGCTTCGTCAAATGCAACCGTAATCTGGCCATTATTTCTGTGATTTGGGCGTTCATTCCAACTCGTAATTTGTGAGTTGGGCGTGTTTTCCAAATTGTGTCTACGATGTGGGCGTTCATTCCAACATGTGATCTGGTCTTGGTGTCTCCTAAAATTTGCATCTGTGATGTGGGTTGATGCAGGGCTTGAGACTTGAGTTGTGCACGAGCGATAGAGTCGGGCTCTTATCAGATGTCACCCGGATATTCCGAGAACACGGGCTATCTGTAACGAGAGCGGATGTGTCCACGCGGGGCAGCCAAGCCACAAATGTTTTCTATGTTACCGATGCAGCAGGCAACCGTGTGGATTTGAAAGTTATTGAGGCCGTCCGAAGAGAAATGGGACAAACTGTGCTGCAGGTGACCGAAGTGCCCTTATACTCTTCAGCTGTAGCATCATCATCTCCTCCCAGGGATGCCTCACCCGCAAGGTCAAAATTTTCCCTGGGAAACTTGTTTGGAAGGCCATCCCAAGTCCTTTACAATCTGGGTTTGATTAAATCTTATTCATAGTCCTCCATGATCCGTCCATGAATTGGAAATACCCCTCTCTCCTTTGCTAATTTTGCTCAGAATGAATGACCCCTTTACTGATGAGGCTTAAACAGCAACACCCAGAAGCCTCTGCCTTGCCTTCCCAAATGTAAATAATTACTTACCCATATTACAGATATCAGCCAATCCCCTTTTACCCATCTGGGTATTGTGCCTCCAGCCCCAAACATGTTTCTCATCCTCCACACAATTGCAAGGGGGCTTCAAAATAGTCTTTAAAAAAAGAAAAAAAAGAACAATTTCAGTACACAAAGGTAGCCCAATGCATGGGACAACTCTCCCTCCTGTAATTATTGCCCTTGTACCATAAAATTGCTTGCCCTGGTTGATGAAGCCTTGTACAGACAGAGGTCTACGGGTTTTTTGCCATCAAGATGATGCCCTTATTTGATAGTCACATTCTTATACGAGCTTATCCCTTCAGGGTTGTGAGCCCTCCTTGTATATACCTTTCCATAAATGAACTTTGTTATGTGAACTGACTGACCACAGTTTTGGAGAGCAGAGAGCTTGCAATGAAAGAATTTGCTCAAAACTTTGTCTGTAGAGGAGATAGCTTGCAATGAAACAATTTGGTTTGCTGGCATTCAAACCTTTCATGGGTTGATGACTTAGCCTGCTGAGATAAGAATTGAAGAGCATAGAAGTTTAGTTCAAGGAAAATATCAGTATTGCATTATTAGAGGAAAATATGGAAACTTATGAGCACTTTGGTAAATGAAACGTGCCCTTAAGACTTTATTTTATTTGTTTGTTTAATTTTTTGATGCCTTACTTCCGTTGAAAATCTTAGCATTCAATGAATGTTGTGGACTGCGATGGAGCAGCAATTGAAGTACTCTTATAATGATTCGTAAAGTACTACTATCAAACATATACTCATGATCGAGTATTTTGATTGGATCTTAAGCAAACTTTTGAGGGCTTGTGTCTTTCCTTTGGATATGCTACTTTGGCTAGTTGTAGACTATGTTCTTTACTATAAATACCTTAATAATAATGACCCTACTAGTGAACATATTAAATATGTTCTTAACTCATAATGATTGGACCTTATGAAAAGCCCTTCAAAGGTTTCTCTCTTTGTGTTTACGTAATTCACTTTAATTGTTTCAAATTTTTGATAAAAAATAAATGTCGACCTATTGCACATTTAGAGGACAAGCAATGTATTATTGTTGCCAATTGGTGTGTCAACTATGATAGTATAAAGATTTTTGGTGCATGATAATATGATTGGCTTACTAAACTAATGTTTAGTTAATCTAGGAGGATGTGACTACATATTGTCTTAGGAACCAAGTCATAAAATGAAGTATCAGAGTAACATGACTAAATATGGAACATATTGATATCTAAAAAGGATTATATGAATGTATATGTGAAATGGAAAATAACAAACTAAAGCTAAAATTGCCTCATGATGGACTTTGGGCTTTGGTATGTTTCAAAAGTTTGGAACTATAATTCCTAATAGCTCAATACGTAAAAGATCTTTTGTCCATGAGTGTGTGACTATGACAGTTTCTTAAAAAGTATAAGTGAAGTCTTCTCAACATCTATATGCCAAATCTTTGGCTACACCAATTTGACGGTTTCTTAGAAAGTATAAGCCAAGTCTTCTCAACATCTATATGCCAAATCTTTGGCTTGTGCAACCCAAAAGGCAATATACATAGATGAGCATTAAAAGCCAATATACATAGATGAGCATTACATTTCCTTAGGTAAATCTAGTTAAGAATGTTGACATTCATGTGAGCACATAGACTCATTAGTTGAGATACTAAAGGTAATTTGAAGTGCCATACTTGAGTTGAAGCTAATCCCAAAGTGGCATAAAGGGATAGATGTTTGTCTTTTTGGTTTGCATGGGTACATTTAAACACAATTGAATGTGCCTGATAAATTCGGTACAACTCTCCCCATATGGAAAAGCAAGTTGCGTTCTAGCTATCACAAAACTTGATCTTCAGATTTCTTCGGTCTTCATGATGTTATTGCAAATTAAATGCTACTGCTCACTACATTTAGAGTTTGTGGTCCTTCTAAAATTTCAAATGATCTTTCTCAAGAGGTCCTTTTTGCTTCTAATGCTAACTTGAAATTAAAAATGCAAGGATGATGTGATTATTCAAAAAACCATGTTTTTGAAGAAAAAATTAAAAAAAGTTTTACCTTCTATCTGGTGGAGTGCTTGTGGAATGGTGAAATTGTTTGGGAATGTGTAATGCAATAATGGTATGCTGACCCTTTGTTGACCTTAAAAAGAAGCATGTTGACCCTTTAATCTACCTTGCTTCCCTAATCAAAAGTGGGCTATAAATAATAAATCTTGCTTACTATGCACGCTAATATTCACATTTTCATTTAATACTGAATTATTATTCATCTTTGCTATTATGTATGGAAGTCAAAATGCATTATCGATAGATGGACAATTAGATGGACATGAGCTTTCCTCTTTTGATCCAATGATAAAGGAAGCAGTAACTTCACCAAGCACTTGGGATCATGCAGCTATAACATGATGTTCTTGTTGACCAACGTGAATGATTGTCTTATGCAAATTAATTAATAAACCATATAATGCATGATACTTATTGAGAACACCTATCAATAGTTATTGATTTAACAGCTTGTTTTACAATTTTACTTTCAATTGTGATAGAATAAGTTAACGGCAGTAGCGTTGTCTATTGTAATAGAATAAGTTAATGGTAGTAGTGTCTTGCAATTCTTGATCTGCCAAAATTTTTAAAACTTTTAAAATCTAATTACTTATGAAAGAAGCATGATGGGAGATATTTCATTTTCTATGTTAATCTAACCTTTCTTATGCAAGATTATTGAGGTTTCATATTCGGTCTCATGATCATTTCGCTTTAGATGTTGGAAAGGGTGTTAATATAATATATTTGTTTTCCAAATTCAATGCAAGGCTACATATAAACTGGATGTAACATATACGTATAATGGGAAAGGAAAGGTTGTCAGTAAAGTAATAGACCTAAGTACCATGTTGTTATTACAAGAGATATTATTATTTTATTAGAAATGCTATTGTTTTAAATTGACTCCCATAGGTCTATATAAAAACTTGATGTCTAAATACAAGATCAAGGACTAAACCCAAGGTCCTTTCCTATTGCATGTTTAGAATATAATTCATTTTTCAAACCTCATGACAAATAATTCAATTAAACAGAGCACACACCTTTTTCTTTAGAATTTTGGCGCACATCTCAGCTTTCAAAATTTACACCCTTACCAATCACAGCTTTAAAATAAAGGGAAACATTTTGCAATATAGGGACACACCTTTTAATTCAAAAATGTGGAGCATAATTCAATGTACAAACTTTACATCCTTACCAATCACACCTTCAAATTAAGGGAAACATTATGTACATAGTACATAGTTAGAACTTATTGTTAAAACTTTCTTTTCATGATTGCAAAAGTAAATTGGGCTTTAAATGTGTGCATGTTGACAATCCATGTAACTACTCAAGCTTATCAATATAATAATGTTCCAAAAATTTCTTAGAGTTAGGAAAGAGCATGCATATGTGGCAATGGTGCTTAAAATTAAAATTGTGGCATACAAGTTTCCATTGGTATTTCAAATTTGAATTAATTTCAGTAATCTTGCTTTAGAAGGCATACATAGCATTCCTTGGAGTAGCCCATCCAATCCTCATATGTGGATTTATGATTTTACAGTACACTCTTTGAGACAACTTTGCATATGGAGACACATGTCCATTGAGAATTTGTACGTCTTTGCATGAACTATGTTTATAATATAATTTTCTTGGTTTTTTACAACGCTTATCCTATCTGAACTTAAAGTATTTTACAACTTTAGTATAAAGTGCTAGAGAAAATTTAAAGCTCCAAGTCCCACACGATTTTATTTTTATGTGCCTTTTCATTGACCATGATTAGGATGGCTCTTTTTCTCATGTAAGTTTGCCTAAAAAAGAAATTGAATATTTATAAATGTTGTAATGCCTTACATTCCTTTACTATGCTAAACATACATAAAGAAAAGGCAAAAAACATGTATAAATGCTGAATTGAAACTATGCTTATCCTTGGGTAAAGCCATTTTAAATTTAGCTTTTTGTAACTAATATCAAAATGACATTGATATCATTTTTTCCTTATGTTTTGGGAGGCTTTCAAGTTGTTTGTATGGATTGTAGGTGTATATCTTTGTCTAGATAGTCACTTAGTTTATGAAATGGCATACCATTTTTCTAGTATTAATTCACTTTTCTCCATTGTTAACAAAAACGAGGGGTTTTAAGTTAATCATAGATTAAGGAAGAATATGGATTTAAATGGAGATGCCTTCTCTTCTATACCTAGGCTATTAGCACTTATATTGGAGTATCCTAATCAAAAGGACTAAGTTACATGACCAAATTAAGGATCGTGACTTTTACAATTAAATTGCCCTAGTTTTTACTAATTAATTTAGTATTTCCTTTCTTAACATGTCTCCTACGACTGGCCTTATATAAATGCTAGCTAAAGTAGCATTTGATTTTTCCAAATAGTGGACTTCAAGTAAGTCCCTTTAGTTTCAAAGATAGACTCCTATTGAGTCTTTGTTCAGATAAGTGATTAAACTACTCAGTGCAAACTCATTGATGAAGGGTACAATCTAAAAGTATTAGCATATTTGGTATGTTTGAAAAGGACATCGTGTACACTTCATAACTCTGAATAGCTTATGATTGAAATAAGGAGAATTCTTTTCCAGCAAAAGTTTAATATGTGTATGCTACTTATATCTATTGCTAAATATTATTGGTCGACATGAAAGTTGTACCTTAATTATGGATGGATGGGCCAAACAATGAACATTCAGGATATGCTAAGGATATGATTTAAGATTCCAAAGAGATTTGCTTTTGAAACAAGTTTTGTAAATAAGACACATGGGAGAAATAGAAGTCCTTGATAGCTCTTTTTTCTTATGTTTATTTTTAATTTATATTCTTTGTCTTCAAAGAAGTAGGAATCCTTGCCCCTTAGTCAATTAACTCCCTTATGTGTGAGTCTTGCTACTTAAGAACAAGAGAGTCCTTCCTAGTAGAGGGTTACTTGACATTGCCTCTCCTCTTATTATTTAATATTCAACACTATGCTTGTTGCTTGACGTGTGCTCATTGCTCGCCAATGCTGAAAAAAAGTATGCTTAAAGGGAGGGTCGAGTTACCACTTGTAAGAGTAGTGGAGATGTTCATCTCAATGCTAGCTTGGACCTCATGGCTATAGATTTCATTTGGTATAATGCTCTACCACATGTCAAAGATCAACTAGCTTCGAGTCCCTCCTTAGGTCAAGTTCGGCCATTTGTGAGCCCAAATGACAACGTTATCAACTGCCGACCCTTGTCAAGGCAAGTAATGCTAAAAAGAGGGGATCTTTAGAGGCTTATCTGAATAAGTCTCCATGATGTTGAGAAATTCACATTAGTAATAGTGGCGACTCTCTCTGCGGAAAATTAACATAAGCCTATCTCATGAATTAAAGCACTCCTTTCTCGAAGCTTCCAATCGCTTCCATCTCTGCTATGTATCTGAATGAGCGCTGCTTTCCATCTTAATCTCTGCTTTCTGTCTCGAACTCCTTGCTCCTACCAAAGATTCTCTCCTCCCTCGTCCTTCTCTCTAGAATGGCATGATTCAAAGGCGATTTTGAGAGGGGAGGGGAGGGGTGGCACAGAGGGAAGAAAGCTGAGGAGATGGCTAGGCACGTGGGAGAAGAGGGGGGAAGATGGCAAAAGAGAGGGAACATAGGGAAGAGAGAAGGCTGAGCGAGGGTTGAGGGAAGGGAGAGAGAGATGCAAGGGGGGGGGCGGGGAGAAAGCGAGCAGAGGGGGAGGGAGAATTAGCTTACGACAACCTCCTCTATTCTCTGTAAGCTAGGTGCCCTCGTCCTCAGTATCTCTTGCTTGCAAAAGACATTATAAGAATTCTTTTTGATTGATTCCAGTTCATTATCTCTCGTCCTCAGAATCTCTCGCTAGCAATTCTTTTTGATTGATTCCGGTTCAAAATGGTTCAAAATGATGTGTCGTTTGATAGTTTCAGTTTTTTGAATCCGAATATGAATTGTAATTCAAGGCCAAGGTTTTTTTTTGAACCATTTTACTCTTGTTGTGATATGGGACTATTATTCCTTTAACACTCAATTATTCACTCTTTCTTTAGAAAAACAAATATAACTCTCTTCAAAAGAGTGATTAAAAAAGAGCGAAGTAAATCAGAACCGACCTTGGTCCGTGAGGCACTTGAACGAAGTACTTCGGATGCATCTATAACAATTTGTCACGCAGTACTCGTAGCTTTCAAGGGACGCAATGATCCTGAAGATCATGAACCCGTCTTATTATTTGCAGCTTTAATCTGCTGGAAGATTTCGTCAATCAAGAATTGGAGGAAACTCGTAATGAACTGTAATGTCGGAAGTCCGGGCCGTAAAATTTTGGCGCTGCACACTTTGAACTCTCCCAGCAGATCTCGAAGATTGTACTCGCAAGTTTGTTATATATAAAGGGATCAAGGGTCCAGCGGTTACAATTTCAGCTTCAAATTTTGAGACCTCAAGCTGGTCCATGTGAATCCATGGTGGGCACAAGCTGTAGCTTAGATTAAATATGAATTAAAGTTTGAATTTTGCAGTCAGATTTGGGCAATCGTGTAATTGGAGGTTGGATTCGGAGGCAAGCAGCTCGCGGTGGCGCATAGTTTAAGGCTGGTAACAGGGGGCGTTGATGGATCGTGGAAGGTCCGGAGATCTGAATTCGGGGGGAGTACGAAACGCGTTCCCGTAAATGAAGAAACAATAAAAAAGCTACAAAAACGAGAGAGATTTGGTGGGGGAGCATCAATGGCGGGAGGCGCGGAGGAGAGCTGTGAAGCAGAAGGGATCAGGGTACTACCGGATAATAACGCCCAGCAAAGGCAATGTTTGGGCAGATGGCGGTGGGCATGTGGGATAGTGCATCGTGAATGGCGATGGGGGAAGCATAAAGGCTCACGATGTTGGCTAGTAGATGGGAAGTGGACGGATGGATTTGATGCAACATTTGAGCCAAGAGAGAGACAGATCTACGAGCTGGCTGCAAGAAGGAAGGCCACAATCGATGTAGTTGGAGGGTGATGGCGTGTGATCTGCTGTTCTATGTAGTTGCGAAGCTTATATGATATACAACTAAACAGCTATACGAAGGTGTTAAGTGGGAATCTGTGGGATCCCCGAGAGGTATCACATGTGGTCGGGCCTCGACAGTTGGAGCTGCCCAAACTAAAGACGACGACCTTAAGCTTAGTTTAATTGCCAGCGCGTCGGTGGCTCGGTGCTCGCTTTTGGGTTTGATTCAAAAAGATTATACGATCGTTGGGAGTTTGTGCGTGGGATTGCGTCGTTGATTTGTTTTCTTTTGGTTTGGAAATGGTCTGTGTGGTTCGATTGTTTGGAGTTTCCGTTTGAATTGTTGACCGTGTGTTCGGTGGCTGGTGTGCTCGAATGCTTGGCTGGCTGGCTGGCTGGTCTTATAGTTCGATGGCTATGGCGTACTTCCCACATGGGAGCGTTGAACGAATATGTACTGCCCATGATCACCACCGCCCGGCCACGTTCGGCCTTTCGCTTCAACTGTTTATGAACTGTGTAGGAACTATGAAGTTTGAAGTTTGAACTACTCTGCTCTCTGTTTGGGACGTGTTGAAATTTAGGAAATTTCTTTCCCTTCTCCATCTTCTCGATTAAGTATCAACTATGAGATATCAACTACTCTTTATATGTAGCTCTCTGCAACTACCTCTAGTGCTTTTCCAGTCTTTTGTAACTGTAAATCGCCTCGCGCACATTCCGATTTCCTTTTCCTTTCCTTTCTTTATATCACAACATGAAAAAGTAGCTCATTCCACTTTTCACGCCCCTGCCCCAGTCGCAGCGCTGCTCTAGAATGATAGAATCGCCTTCTCCTCCCCCCCCTCCCCGTTTCCCTGGAACATTCAACCAGCAGATGGGCGCAGTGTGTGTAGGGCACTCTGAACTACTACCCTTCTCGTACCCCAATCGCCGGCGCTTGCCTCGCGCTCAGATTCCTACTTCCAACTTCCAAGCTGCACTCGCGAACCGGGCACGCCACTTCTGTCTGCACTCGCAGACACACACAGACATACACACACACAATGCGTTCACAGCAGATGTCCGGCTCTTCGCTGCCTAGTCCCCTCCTTGCATTGCTGTCTCTGACTCCTTGGAAAATGCAACGCGCACATGGGCCAGCACACCTTCATCCATCGCGTTTCCCTCGATCCGAGCGATCGCGGGAATGCAATGTTGAAACTTGAAAGCCACAGCGGCCTTGAGCGTTCTCCACCCTCCATTTCTCCTTTCCCGCCATCTTGGAAACATCAAAATCCACGACTGCTTTAGTAAAAGTTTTCTTTTTGCTCTCTTTGCATATCCCCCCTCCTGGGAAAAATTTCAAAACACCGCCTACAAAGCCTGGTGTTTCATTTAGAACCATAGGATTTAATTGATTCACAAAAGTGAAAAAGAAGCTCCATAATAGTTCTCGGAATTCAATGAAATTGCTCACGAAGCTCAATCTTTGACCGAAGCAAAAGAAATTGGATAAGTAATTCTCTTGAACTTCCATGACATTCATATACATATTTAGAAATTACATGTAGTAGTCAAGAAATTCCTCTATTACATTAGTCTCTTGCGAAAATATAAATATCGACGTTATGTTTCCTTTACCTTGCCCTACCTAGTAGCCCCCCTACTCATTTTGAATATGACATCGGTTACTTTCTTATCACATCCCATTTCACACTTGGGTTTAAAGTTTCTCACCTACCATGTGTTTACACTAGCTCAAATCCTACCAAGTCAAATGATGATAATAAATACATGTAGAAAGTCAAATGACAAGTCTAACTAAATGTAAACACGTGGGTAGGACATAAGTCGACTTCATGGATTTATTTATGCTTTCAATAATGTAACCCCAAGATCTTTCACTTGGCCCTCCAAACTTTATGGGATGTAGTTTGCCACATCGATATACATAAGTTCGTACCTCATAGGTCACATTGCAAATAAATATACATCACCTTACCAAGGTTGATTCTTTCTTCATTTATTGCGGGGCTCCACATTTTTATGAAAAGGAAAATCTTGCAAACAAAATAATTATTTGCCTATGAGAACTTAAAAGACAAGACTTTATGATAGTCTATAGTATTTCATAAAGAAGAAAACAAAAGTAGAATCTAAAAATAAATATAAAGGAAAAAAAGAATATACATACATACATACATATAGATCTATGCATGTATGTAATGTAAATAAAGATGCATTTATCGAATGTAGACATTTTAGGAATAGGTAAGTTAGTAACCAATTAACCCGATACAAGGTCCTCATGCATGAGTACATGTGTCGCCCTTTTAAGCTTAATCATTCTAGTCTAAACATTGATGCTCTAAGGGACCCACGTCACTCCTTTGCACCATTATGACTTACATGGCACTATTTAACTAGCCTTCCTTATAATGTTGATTCCACTGCAATAAATCATTATTATGAATAAGAGACTCTCTCTATAGGGTCCATATTTCCCCCATATTTCACATCAAGCAAGGGCATAGTAATAAAATGAGTAAAGGCATCTAAGTACTCCAATTTTAGTTTTGGTGTCACTATATATTGTCTTGGGTCAAACCCAGATTGGGTGTGCCATTTTTGGTGAGGATTAGCAAATACAAATGCATATGGGTAAATTGCTTAAGGTATAACTTATGTGTTGTTCAATTGACTTCAAGAGACTTGATGTATGAAATAACCCAAAAATTCCAAACCTTTAAATGGGACAAGGCATCACACAATTTCTTCCTTAAACAAGATCATAAGACCACTATAAATGCTATTTTGCATGTGAAGCAAGGCATCTTGGATTGTGTAGGACCTTGGTGCTTATTTCAAAATGTCAAAATCATTTTGATGGAAATTTGGATACTTGACCATTAACTTTTTAAAAAAAATACAAGTTTTTCTAGCATTATTGTAAAAAATGTAACATCGAAAAACATTTGGTATTGTCATAAAATGGAATATTAAGAATTTCCATAACTCTAGGAATTATAGGATGCTTTTACTTGACAAAGTATGAGGGAGGAAAGGAGACAATGGAGATGGAGGAGAGAGGGCACAACCAGTAGCACACACAGAAGTGCCTAATTGTATACAATATTACTTGAAAGGAATGAATATATACAACTTTTCCCATCCTTTAGCTAAACCACTTTGCAGCTGGTATTGTAGTCTTTAAGACAAATGCCACAATAGTTAAATGTTTACTTAAGTTTTCTATGGTATGCTTGTTGACAGATTTTCAAAATGGTTTGCTAATGCAGATCCTTTTACAAATGTTAATGCTTAGGTCTTTCTTATACAATGTAAGCCCATGCATCCAAGGTGTCAATCAATGGCTTCAGGAGTTGTAGCAATGTGAATCCTCAAGAGAAGAAAGGGGAGAAGGAGGAGGGAAAGAGGGAGGGAAGAGAGGGTAAGGAGAGAGAGAAGGGGAGGGGATGCATAAAGCAAGAAGGAGGAAGGTGGTGAGAGGCATTCACAAAGGGAAGAACAAGAGAAACATAGACAACATGTCTTAGAAAGAAGGAGATCTTCTATTCCTCAAACTTGCATCCATACAACTGAAGACCAAAAGTCAAACTTTCTAGTTTTTATACATAGCACCTTTTGAAGAGAGGGCCAACCCTACTCCTCCTCACCACTCTCCCTATTTCACATGTTAGCTATGCTCTAAGGAGGAATTCCATTTTCATCCTAGCTTTCCTCCGCTCTATCTCCTGGGGTTAACATGCCCCCCTTCTTGAAGTTGATCCATCCTTGGATCAAGCGGTGCAAAGTAGGCTAGTTCTCAGCATAGATTGGACAAGGGAGTGGCAGAAAAAAAGTCTTTGCAAAATTCTAGAGAAGGAAAAACGAGCTCCCAGAAATGCGTGTCGTGCATATCCTCAAAGGTTCCAATACTAGTACATGAGTGTGACTTGCTTGAAACCAGGCCCTTCATCCAAGTTGAAGGCAAGCTTGTGGTGGATATTAAGCTTTCATTCTTCGAGTGTTGGCCACTGTTCAGGAATGTCCCCCAACAAAATGACTAAAAGGTGGGAAAAATGGAGCGAGGAGACCATCGTTGGTTTAGGGACTTCAGCATACTTATTGATATAATCCTGCATCTGGGTTGTAACGCCATAGGTAGTGGCATCTGTATGAGGCACGGTGTGGAGATCTAGCTCTATGTAGCATCCCCGATCCTCATGCTTGTTGGTGGCCTGCCGCTTTTGGAATGTGCACTCTATAAAGGCCGTTAGGGCTCAGACCTCGATAAAGGCCATTAGGGCTCAGGACCTCGATAATGTCCACCACTTTGAGATCAAAAGTTTGCATTTTTGCCTTCCACAGGCTTAGGTTTGTCAAGTACTTGAATGAATTGCACTTGTGGAGGACACAGTACCACTTTGGATCATCTGCTAGAATGTCTTCCGTTTGATCCTCTCCATCCGTTGGGAAGTGGTTTGACTCTGTGGAAGGCTATTGTTGGGGGGGGGGATCCTCTGGAGGTATGAAGATGGGCCGTAAAATGTTTTAGAATTAATCAGGAGTGAGATCGTTTAAGGACCTTTTCCATTTCCTATAGATACATTCGCTGACCCCAGGTGTGGTGGTGGAGGTCTGTGACATGGAAGGCTGTGATGTAGAAGGGGAGGAGGAAGTGGGATTAGGGGAATTAAGATAAGTATTTAGTGGTGAGGTAGCAAGGCGGTTGGAATTAGTGGGCGGTTGGGAAAGTTGAGATGTATTGGGGTGGGTGGTGGAGTTATAGACAATGATAGCAAGATAAGTTTCTTCTTCTAAGAGATTGTGCATGCTCGAGCTCAAAATGGCTAAAGCCTTCATCGGGCATGCACTGCATGGCCTCTAGGAATTTGATATAAAGATGTATGATACTGGATGGATGGCATTGTCTAACCTAGTAGGCAAAAGGATAATTATATGCTCATTGGGCATCTTCCCAATCATGCTCGCGCAACCATCTATTGCTGTCAGCCGCAAAATGTGGAGTGCATGCCCATGTAGGGAGGTCGCTTGGCTTAATGGTTCTAGTATTTCTAAACCAGTGGGAAAAAGGGAGGACTCTTGAAGGCACTTGCACCAACTACGAAAATTGAGGATTATTGGGTGCAAGAGTAGCTATTGGATATCATGGTCCTGCTCAAATTTTAGGGCGTCATGAAAAAAGTTCATGGCTAAAATGGGGTTGGTGTGGACGTAGTGACAGTGCCTAACGTCAAAAATGTATGTGGGGGGAAGGGGGTTAGTGAGATCAAGGTGGTACTGAATACAATCTATCCTAAGGACATTGAAGTGGAAATGGTGTCTTCCACCATGCGCGGCACGAGGTCATCAGTGTGGAGGTCAGCAGATGCATTGAGGATTTGCTTGTATTCTACCTCCTTTTGGATGTCCAACGCGATGTCCTCAGCGGGTTGCGTGCGGGCCAGTTCCAATTGATGGTACAATTGGTTGTACTATTTGAGCTACTCTCAATTGGCCTTGTGTAGTGCCTCGACTTGCTGCTGATTGCCTCTAGCATATTCTTTGCTTCCTTTCAATACTGTTATGGATCTTGCTAGGCCTCCATAATTTGGATGAGTGTGTTGAGCCTAGACATCTTTGTCAATAGTTTATTTTTGAGGGCCTCATTTCTTTCCTGCAAGGATGTTGCCTGCTGCCTTGCTTTCCTGGCTGTTTCCTCCATCACTGCGCTGATGGCCTGTAATTTGGCTATGCGGCCCTTTACCATTTGAAGCTCCTTCATGAGCTGATGAATCCTCTCCTCATCTTGGGCAACTTCCACTTTTCATGCCCCTATGCCAATCGTGGCACTGCTCTAGAATCACCTTCTCTCCCCACTCTTTGTTTCCTTGTAACATGCAATCAACAGATGGGCGGAGGTTTGTAGCACACTCTGAACTACCCTTCTCATACCCTAATCTTGCTGACGCTTGCCTCGTGCTCAGATTCCTACTTCCAACTTCCAAGTTGCACTTGCGAGTCGGGCACGCCACTTCTGTCTGCACTCGCAGACACATAGAGACACACAAAAAATGCCTTTAGTAGATGTCGTTCTCTTCGTTGGGTAGCAGAAGTCTAGACACAAAGACACACACAAAATGCCTTCATCAGATGCTCTGTATCTCTCTACACTCCTTCCATCTACTGGTTGCACTCGCAGACACATAGAGACACACACAAAAAGCCTCCAGTAGTCCGGTCTTCACACCCAATGTCCGGCTCTTCGCTACCTAGTCCCCCCCTGTATTGCTGCCTCTGACTCCTTGGAAATGCAACATGCACATGGTCTAGCACACCTTCATCCATCATGTTTCCCTCGATCCGCGCGATGGCGAGAATGCAATGCTGAAACTTGAAAGCCACATCGGTCTTAAATCATTCTCCACCCTCCATTTCTCCTTTCCAACCATCTTGGAAACATCAAAATCCACGATTGCTTTAGTAAAAGTTTTCTTTTTACTCTCTTTGCATATCCCCCCTCCTATATTGCTAGGGGAAAAATTAAAAATCTAAAAGCACCTACAAATCATGGTGTTTCATGTAGAAACATAGGATTTAATTGAGTCACAAAAGTGAAAAAGAAGTTCCATAATAGTTCTTGGAATTCAATGAAATTGCTCATGAAGCACAATCTTTGACTGCAGCAAAAGAAATTGGACAAGTAATTCTCTTGAACTCCATGCCATTCATATACATATTTAGAAATTACATGTTACAGTAGTCAATAAATTCCCCTATTACAATGAAAGAGCACTAGTCTTCTCGAGAAAATGTAAATATTGAAGTTGTGTTTCCTTTGCCATGAGAAGGTCGCCCTACCTAATAGCCCCCTAGTGGTTTTGAATATGACATCGGTTACTTTCACTACTACACACGGATTCTATTGCAACGTTTACGTACCGACATTTAGCACATGTGGGGTGCTAATCGTGGGTATGAAAAGCGCATCCCGTAAAGCGTCGCTATATAGCGACATTAGGCAAAGGTCGATATATAGTGACTATTAGAAAGGTCGCTATATAGCGACTTTTAAGGATCGCTATATAGCAACACTGAGATACTATTTTATAGCGACGTTTTCCAAGGAGGTTTTTAACTCATATAGGCCATAAAAGTTAGTTTTTTCCAATGACAAAATTTTTAAAATTTTCATACATGTTTGATCTCATAGAGAATAAAAATATGAGAGCATGTACATCGAGCCTTTGAAGCTCATATATTCATGTCCAAGTTTGACATGAAAAAATTCAATTAAGAGCATTTGCATCAATTGTTTTATCTTGAGCCAAGTCTAAGGCGCCAAACAAGTCTATCTCCAACTCTATACTGAGTTGATCTCCTATATCATCATCGTACTCTAGCATCGTACGTTCACTTAAAAGTACTTGATCATCTTCTTCAATAAAGTGTGGTGATTCTTGATGATCGTTGTCTTCTTCCTCAATATCATGATCTCCATCTTCCTCCCGTGCGATGTCATTATGTGCATCTTCCTCTTGGCTCATATTGTGATCTTCATCTTCTTCGCTAGATTCATCAATTGGATCTGGCATTGGTTGTGGCATCTCCATATCCACATCTCTATCTTCAAAAATTTGCTTACTTCGTGGTGCAACTTGGATCACATACCACCATCTTGGATCAGAACGATCCGGATGAAAAACCACCTATATTGAAGATGGGTGCCAAATGTCGTCAAATATATATATGAAATTATGCTCAAGTACATGTATCAATGGATCTTTAAAAATGAAAGCTTCGATTAATTAAATCATTAGTATATGCACCTGCTCACAGTGCTCGGGAAGAACAAAAGTATCACTTTCATCGGTCCAATGTTTGGTGGAGTCTATTGCAAAGAAACCGCTACTATCTTTTCTCACTGTCACATGGGGACTATTGTAAATAGTTCTAAACCATTTTACATCAAGAATGAAAATACTAAATCGTCTAAAATCAACTTCATAGATGTCACATATGGTTCCACAATAATCCAACTGTGAGGAGAGAAGATTGGTATCCGAAGCACTTGCTCGGCTATCTTTTGTGAAGTTAGCCATGACTCCACAATCATACATGACTCTCTTTGAATCGATGCGTTTTACGTGAAAATGTCGTCCATATGACCATAATGCACTGTACTTTTTGTACTGTAAAAGAGCATCATTAAAACAATGAAGATGCATCTATTTTATAGCGTATATTGCCACAAATAATTACTTAATTACGTCAAGAGGTAAGAAACTTACATGCACCATACATCCAGATCTCGCTTGCGCTCGTTTATTGTCTCTCCATTGCGTTTGGCTTTACGTAGAGCCAGTTGTAGCCAAAATCAAGTGACATGTGAGTGGGGAGAAGAGCCAGATCCCGTGGATATGGTTGCGATCGCCTGTACATTACTACGAATCTCATCCTTGCATTTATTCTTTCTGCTTTGGCCACTTCATATCTCTCAATCCACTTCTGCATCTCAGGGCTATTGAGGATACAAAACTTATTGAATTTCTCCATTTGCTCTTCGCTCATCTTTCTTTCAATCCCTTTTCCTTGGGGAACCTCGCCAACCATGCGATCATCATTCTTGTTATGCCAAGCTTGCGGCATATCGGGATCCGTGGATGCAAGAAACTCTGTGATATATACTAATGACTCTTGGACAAGCCATCCCTTTGCCATGCTTGCTTCTGGTCTTGCTCTTTGTCTTACAAATCCCTTTAAAGTTTTCATAAACCGCTCGAGAAAAAACATCCATCGACTATGAACGGTACCTGCAATAGCCACCTCATCAACTATGTGCACAAGCAAGTGGACTTCAGTTGTCATAATGCTCGAGGGAAAGTGCTGAATCTCAAGCAAGCATACAACTTTGATGGATTCCACCCTAGCCTTCTCGATGCTCGATATGGAGATCTCTTTTTAAGATATCCACCTATTTCACATGTCCATGTAAGATATTTTCATATTCAGTCTACAAATTAATCAGCTTAAATTGAAGAAAATGCAATCAATGTGATTTGATAGTAAGCATACCTCACAATACCATAGATCTTGAATATAGCATTTCTAACATCTTCTTGTAAGCACCCTTTTATTGTAATTGGGAGGATGAACTATCAAAGCAACAAAGAAGTCATGTCAACAATATAACATAATCATAATTACGCTAACACATCACGATTATCGGTACACTAATTCTACTTAGAATACCTGTAAGACCTTGTGCCAATCATGGGACTTGAGCCCACTAAGCTTATTGTCCTTTGAAAATGCTCCTTTCAAGCAACACATGTACCCTGTCGGTGTTTGAAAATAGGCAATGTCTGCCTTGATCACTGCCTCCTCCCTCGTAGAGAGGTTCCACGTTGCTTTTGGGAGGACAACTTTTCCCGAAGCATGCACTTGGGGCCACAAACGAGACATCCTATTCATAGCGCGCAAGTCTTCTCGCACTCCTCTCGAGTCTTTGTAACCAACCAAGTGTGCCCAAATAATAGCCCCCACATTCTTGAAGATATGCATGGGATCCAAGAGATGATTGATTTGTAATTGACCCCAATAGG
Source organism: Dipteris shenzhenensis (assembly GCF_047967505.1). Lineage (NCBI taxonomy): Eukaryota > Viridiplantae > Streptophyta > Polypodiopsida > Gleicheniales > Dipteridaceae > Dipteris > Dipteris shenzhenensis. The sequence continues at coordinate 43,102,844 of NC_141612.1, forward strand.
GAAGCTCGTGAAAGATCGATAGCCTCTTCATACCAGGAGGAGGTTCCTCTCCATTCGCCCTCCAAGCTTGAATCCAGTCACTTGCCTTCAAATATGATGGTGGTGGATCAAGCTGACCTCCACGTGCGAGATGGTCGAGCAAAAGGTATCGAGCATGACCTTCATAAACATTTTTCCTCATATGTTTGGAGTAGCATGCAAGCGATTTCAAACCCGGTCCACAAACAGGACAAGCATGGTACCCACTTGTAACAAGTCCTGCACGCGTGCATGAATGTGTTAATATAAGACATGCGTGCGAAAGAGAGACATAAAAGCATAATCCCTCATTATACATGTAGAGACACAACCACGTACCTGCGCACTCTCCATATCCTGGGTAGTCATGCATGGTCCACATCAAGATACCCCTGACCAAAATATCATTGGTATGTCTAGGAGCTCTGGAAATATCAAAGACCTGCACTCCTCTCCATAATATCTGTAACTCCTCTATCAAAGGTGCCATGTACACGTCCATATTTTTTGCCTTGTACTTTCCTGGCACAAGTAGTGCAAGCATGAGGTGTCCCTTTTTTATTGTTAGCCATGGTGGGATATTGTAATTCACCAAGACTATGGGCCATGTCGACCAAGATGTCGAGCGTAACCTAACTTTCATGCCGTCCATGGCGAGCCCAAGATGTAAGTTGCGTGGCTCCCTCGCAAAGTCTGGCCACTGATTATCTATGTGCTTCCAAGCTGCACAATCTACGGGAATCCTCAATGTGTCATTGTTGGACTGATGAGATACATGCCATGTCATCAACTCTGCTATGGATTTGCATCGGAACATGTGTTGTATTCTTGCAATGATGGGAAAGTGTCTCAAGACCTTTACGGGTATCCGCTCACCCTGCAAGTCATCTCTATATCATTGTTCCCCACACTTTGGACAACTAGCCCAATCTCCATGCTCACAACGAAAGAGAATACAATCATTATGGCAAGCATGGATGGTATTATAATCCATACCCACCATTGTTAGCATCTTTTTCGCTTCATCTCTTGATGCGAGCATGGTATTTGGTGCAGGCAACATCTTCTGGAGCAACCTATGACAATTCAAACATACATTGGCTTTAAACAATGATGATTCGGTATACACTAACCAAATGATGATTCTCAAAACAAACATGATGATTCTCAAAACAAAAAACATCCAAATAATGAGTCAAATTAATGCAAGAGCTAACCTCATTAAGGCCGAGACACTTGTCTCCGACCACTCATACTTTACTTGCAGATTCAAGATTGAGAGACAAGCACACAGTTTAGACATCCTAGCACCCTCTAACAATTGTGTTGATTGCAACTCTTGCATTTTGACCTCAGACTTTGACATCACATGTACATGGGATGTAGTGCCCCTAAAAATAGAATCCATCATGTCGACCATACCCTCGTCATCATCCGGGAGACTATAGTCTTGCTCAAAGAGTGAAGGTATATGCATACCCTCGTCAGCCTCCTCATCCTGTTTTAAGATTTCATGTAAATATAAGATCTTGTATTTCCTGGTATCCAATAAGACTGTGAGCTTAAATAGCTTTGACTTACCGATAGTCCATCAACACGTGCAACACCAACGATGGGTACTAGTTCGGGCTCCTCCCCATACATCGCAAGTGGCACATGATAATGCGACGTCGATGTCATACTTCTCGCTTGCAATGAGTGCAATGATAGTATAACCTCTCCGTAAGCCACTTTGTGCTCTCGGGCATTGGTGCATCATCGGACGAAGCTTCCACTCATCTCTTCCATCTACACTTATAAAATCACAACATAAGTTGCAAGAAAATATACTAACAGTTATAAAATAGCATCTATGAGCTTTCCTTCAATTTAGAACAAAAAGTGTCTTAAAGCGTTGCTATATAGCAACGTTTTGCTATGTTCTGTCGCTATATAGTGATGCTTTTAATTAAAAACGTCGCTATATAGCGACGAAAATGCGTTGCTATATAGCGACGCTGTGGGTTAAAATCGAAACCCGACGCTACGTGCGACGCTTTCTTTAACACTCTCTAATCTTTCAAGTAAGTAAGGCAATCTCTCCTCCCACCTATTTCCAACGACCTCCCACCTATTTTCGACAACCTCCCACTCTATTATCCACTCCTCACCATTCTCCTAGCTCTTGTGCTCCCTCTCCACCCTTCTCCCTCTTTGGTTTCTTGAAAGGAAGTTTTTCAAGAGGTGAGTCTGTTTCAATAATGTAGGTTATTTGTTTGTTAGCTTTAGTTTTGTGAGTGCTTCTCCTTGTATTGCTAAACCTATAAACTAGTTTTCATGCTTGTTTTCAAATGATTGAAATAAAAAACGAGATTTCAAGAAAGAAAGAAGACTCACCTTTTCTAGTCTTTTTTGTATTTCTCTTCCTTCTCTTTCTCCTTGTCTCCTCAATCTCCTCCTTTCAAGAAGTTACTTTTGTAATTTTCTCCTTCCTCTAACATCTTATTTGAAAAATGGTATGTTTTCTCTCTTTTATAGGGCCAATCCACAATACCAAGCGGGACGTACTATTTCAGGTAAGTGCTTCCTCTTTTTTCCATTTGTTATTTTTGTTATTTGCATTGGCCTGCAGCTAGTGCCTTAAGCGCTAGCTGTAGTGATGGGTGTAGGAACCCTCTCTTCCCCTCTCTTTCCTCTTCTTTCCCTCTTCTCTCCTCTTCTTTCCCTCCTTTCCTTCTCTTCTTCAATCCTTCAATCTCTTTCCTCCTCTTTTTCCCTCTTTCCTTTCCATCTTCTTCTCTCTTTCTTTCCCTCTTTTTCCCTCTTTCCTTTCCCTTTTCTTCTCTCTTTCCCCCTTCTCTTATGCTCATGCATAAGCATAAGCATGAGCATATGCTTATGTTTATGCTTATGCATGAGCATAAGAGAAGTAGACATATGCTCATGCATAAGCATGAGCATATGTCTCTTTTTCCCTCTTTACTTTCCCTCTTCTTCTCTCTTTCTTTCCCTCTTTCTCATTTTTCAATCTCTCTTTCCTTTCTTTCTTCTTCTCTCTTTTCCTCTTTTTCCCTCTTTCCTTTCCCTCTTCTTCTCTCTTTCCCCCTTCTCTTATGCTCATGCATAAGCATAAGCATGAGCATATGTCTCTGTCTCTTATGCTTATGCTTATGCATGAGCATAAGAGAAGTAGACATATGCTCATGCATAAGCATGAGCATATGTCTCTTTTTCCTCTTTACTTTCCCTCTTCTTCTCTATTTCTTTCCCGCTTTCCTCTTTTCCAATCTCTCTTTCCTTTCCCTCTTCTTCTCTCTTCTCCTCTTTTCCCCCTCTTTTCCCTCTTTGATGCTCATGTTCTTATGCTCATGCATAAGTATAAGCATGAGCATATGTCTTCTTCTCTTATGCTCATGCTTATGCTTATGCATAAGACTCCCATAAGAGAAGTAGACATATGCTCATGCATAAGCATGAGCATATGTCTCATTTTTCCTCTTTCCTTTCCCTCTTCTTCTCTCTTTTTTCCCTCTTTCTCCTTTCCCTCTTCTTCTCTCTTCTCCTCTTTTCCCTCCTCTTTTCCCTCTTTCATGCTCATGTTCTTATGCTCATGCATAAGTATAAGCATGAGCATATGTGTACATCTCTTATGCTTATGCTTATGCTTATGCATAAGACTCCTCTTATGCATAAGAATAAGCATGAGCATAAGAGAAGAAGACATATGCTCATGCTTATGCTTATTCATGGGCATAAGAGAAGTAGACATATGCTCATGCATAAGCATGAGCATATGTCTCATTTTTCCTCTTTTCTTTCCCTCTTCTTGTCTCTTTTTTCCCTCTTTCTCCTTTCCCTCTTCTTCTCTCTTCTCCTCTTTTCCCCCCTCTTTTCCCTCTTTCATGCTCATGTTCTTATGCTCATGCATAAGCATAAGCATGAGCATATGTGTACGTCTCTTATGCTTATGCTTATGCTTATGCATAAGACTCTTATGCATAAGCATAAGCATAAGCATAAGAGACGTACACATATGCTCATGCTTATGCATAAGACTCTTATGCATAAGCATAAGCATAATCATAAGAGACATACACATATGCTCATGCTTATGCTTTATGCATGGGCATAAGAGAAGTAGACATGTGCTCATGCATAAGCATGAGCATATGTCTCTTTTTTCCTCTTTCCTTTCCCTCTTCTTCTCTCTTCTCCTCTTTTCCCTCTTTCATGCTCATGTTCTTATGCTCATGCATAAGCATAAGCATGAGCATATGTCTATGTCTCTTATGCTTATGCATAAGACTCCTCTTATGCATAAGCATAAGCATGAGCATAAGATAAGAAGACATATGCTCATGCTTATGCTTAAGCATGAGCATAAGAGAAGTAGACATATGCTCCTGTTTTCCCTCCTCTTCTCCTCTTTTCCCTCCTCTTTTCCTCTTCTTCCTCTTTTCTTCTTCCTCTTCTTTCTCTCTTCTTCCTCTTCTCTCCCTCTTCTTCCTCTTCTTTCCCTCTTCTTCCTCTTCTCCTCCACTTTCTCTTTTCCCTCTTCTTCCTCTTCTTTCCCTCTTTCCTTTCCCTCTTCTTCCTCTTCTCCTCCACTTTCTCGTTTCCCTCTTCTCTCCCTCTTCTTCCTCTTCTTTCCCTCTTTCGTTTCCCTCTTCTTCCTCTTCTCCTCCACTTTCTTCCTCTTCTCCGTCTCTTATGCTTATGCTTATGCTTATGCATAAGACTCCTCTTATGCATAAGCATAAGCATGAGCATAAGAGAAGTAGACATATGCTCATGCATAAGCATGAGCATATGTCTCTTTCTCCCTGTTTCCTTTCCCTCTTCTTCTCTCTTTCTTTCCCTCTTTCCCCTTTTCCAATCTCTCTTTCCTTTCCCCCTTCTCTTATGCTCATGCATAAGCATAAGCATGAGCATATGTCTCCGTCTCTTATGCTTATGCTTATGCATATGTCTCCTCTTATGCATAAGCATAAGCATGAGCATATGTCTCCTCTTATGCATAAGCATAAGCATGAGCATAAGAGAAGGAGACATATGCTTAAGCATGAGCATAAGAGAAGTAGACATATGCTCATGCATAAGCATGACCATATGTCTCTTTTTCCCTCTTTACTTTCCCTCTTCTTCTCTCTTTCTTTCCCTCTTTCCCCTTTTCCAATCTCTCTTTCCTTTCCCTCTTCTTCTCTCTTTCCCCCTTCTCTTATGCTCATGCATAAGCATAAGCATGAGCATATGTCTCCGTCTCTTATGCTTATGCTTATGCATAAGACGACTCTTATGCATAAGCATAAGCATGAGCATAAGAGAAGTAGACATATGCTCATGCATAAGCATGAGCATATGTCTCTTTTTTCCTCTTTCTTCCCTCTTCTTCTCTCTTTCTTTCCCTCTTTCCCCTTTTCCAATCTCTCTTTCCTTTCCCCCTTCTCTTATGCTCATGCATAAGCATAAGCATGAGCATGAGCATATATGTCTCCGTCTCTTAATGCTTATTCTTATCATGCATATGTCTCCTCTTTTCCTTTCCCTCTTCTTCTTTTTTTCCTTTGCCTATGCCTATGCTTATGTTTGTTTTTTATTTTTTGTTTTCGTGTTTGTGTCTATGTTAGACATGGGATCACGTCGCACATCTGACGAGTACGGATAGCCTCGTAGGAGGAGAGCTCTAGATCTATATTCTCCAGAGGACTTTGATTCCTCTTAGGCGACTACCCTAAGGACTACCCCTGGTCTGACTCCTGTCAGACGTAGCACTGCGACTACCCCTCGGGGAACTCCTTTGCTAGCCATGCATGACTTTGTTGGGAGTCCCGACGAGTTTGTAGTGCAGATTAGCGATGAGGAGGCAGTGAGATTCTTCCCTCTGCTATCTCAAAGGACCTCAGCAATTCCCTCCCCTACACCGATGGCTGGACGTACTACCCAGTCGTCCCTGTTGGGATATCTCAAGGTGTATGCCTCAGGCACACCTTATGTTTCTATGTGTGAGTGCTAGAGGCACAGTTAGGTGCCCACAAGCACAGTTAGGTGGTGGAAAAGCCACATAGGATGATTGAGTGAATCTAGGAGCAGATTGAGGAGATGATTGTGGAGCTTTGAGGTCATCAGTGATGTCAGTGACCTTGTATGAGGTGCCTACTTAAGACATCTTTCTTCTTCATTCTATAAGCAAGCATTCTGATTTTGTGTCCACTCTACTCTTTCCTTTCAGTATTCCAACATGGTATCAGAGCCATTTGATCCTCCTTGAGCCCATTTTTGCCACATCATCATCATCTTCTTCTTCTTCTTCTTCACCATCTCTCCCTCTTCTTCCAAAAACTTGCTTAAGCTTGTTCTCCTCTGATTCTCACCCATTTCCCACGCCCTTTCTGCTGGAGATCCCTCTTGTTGGGGCGAGTTTCGGGCTGGAAGGAATTGAAGAATAAAATGCGCTGCTTGTCGCCATTGCAGGAAAATCGTCGAAGTTCTCTGCTGCAAGTTCTCTGCGCCTGCTCTGTCTTTATCTAATTCCTTCCAGGGCAAGCTTCTCCATACCTAGAGCTACCTTGTGCTGAAATCTGAGCAGCAATGGCTGCATATTGAAGGAGAAAACAGAGAAAAACCAGTCGACTTTGTTCAAGAAGGTGAAGGCGACCTGACGCATATTTTCGCCTCTTCTTCCCAGAGGATCTACTGTGGTATACCAGCTTTCTTTTGCCTCAGAAATCCCCCTTTCTTTTGCTTTGAAGAGTGTGATATGAGCCCTCCAAGTTCAGCTCTCTAGTTTTGACAGTTTTGACATACTTTTGAAAATGATGCTACATAAAATGCTACTCTAGCATTTCTGGTCTTTTGAAGTTTTCAATAACTTCACTACAAGTGTTGCTTCAGTTTTGTTTTGACTTGCTAGACCTGGTTCTGATTGGAAAATGTTTATTTCATTCACTTCTATGAAGCATGTAAAAAGTAGCATCATTGTTTGAAAACTAGTCACTACTATTTGCTACATCAAGTGCCTATACTTTGGAAGTATTTCAGTTCTTTTTGCCTTGTAAGAGAGATAGACACTGCCCAATATCTGGGTTATACCCTCTCATGGCTACTTTATATAATCTTGAGAAGTTCAATGGAAAGGGTTTCCATACATGGCAAATGAAGGTAAAATTTGCATTGATGCGGGAGAACTTATGGGGACTTGTCAAACCTACTCCTACCGCTTCTTCTACGGCCTCAAATGCTGGAGAATCTTCAGCTCCGACATGACCGGCAAGGGATCCAGCAAGAGAAGAAAAAGCATATGGTATAATTGCTTTAGCTTTGGGTGATGATTACATACATCATATATCTGACTTGGAGTCTCCATCGGAAGCATGGCAGAAGCTAGATTTGATTTTTGGTGCAAGCTCTCACATATCTAAACTATCACTTAAAATCTCTTTCTTTGAATTAAAGATGGCAAGTGATACTACTTTAGCTACTCATGTCAACTATATGCGGAGTCTTATGACTCAGTTAGCTTCTATCAACTCTCCTATCACCCCTGATGATGCTATGGCAGTACTACTTAAGAGTATGCCTGAAAGTTTTGATCACATTGTAAGCACTTTGAAGAATCTTCCCAATCCAAACCTTGAAGGCATTATCTCAGCTCTCCAAGAAGAAGAAAGACATATGGAGTTAAGGAAAGGCAATGACACTGCTTATATTATGAAATTCCAGAAGGGCTAGTATTCTCCTTGCAATCACTGTGGAAAGACAAATCACCTTTCAAAGGACTGCTTCAAAGTTAATCCATGCAAGCACTGTGGCAAAAACAACCATAGTGAGAAGTTTTGCAAAGCCAAAGCAAAGACAGAAAATGCAAATCTACTTACAGTGAATGAGCCTCCACAAGATGAGGCATCCTTTGAAGATTATGCATTTTAAATCATCTCTATGTATGCTCCAGATCTCTCTTTTTATGTCAAGGTACTCAGTCCTCCAAAATGAATGCAAATAAACTATTGTGTGTTGTGTGTTTTGTAAACACCTCTGGTCACCTTATGATGTAGGCCATGTGTATGTTTTTGTTCCATGGTACCTCCTGCAGACATTGTGTGCATGTACATGCAGGGGAGATAACCATTGGAAGGTCTGTTTGTATCCCTTTCTGTTTACCTTACACCCAAGGGAACCCTTGCTAGCATGAGAACCTAGCCATAGATTTATCCTTGACCACCATGAGATGGCATGAGAAACTATGAGACTAGATGTATCCATGACATAGCCTGAGGCATTTCCTTGAGGGGGGGTTTGTTGGGATATCTCAAGGTGTATGCCTCAAGCACACCTTATGTTTCTATGTGTGAGTGCTAGAGGCACAGTTAGGTGCCCACAAGCACAGTTAGGTGGTGGAAAAGCCACATAAGATGATTGAGTGAATCTAGGAGCAGATTGAGGAGATGATTGTGGAGCTTTGAGGTCATCAGTGATGTCAGTGACCTTGTATGAGGTGCCTACTTAAGGACCTCTTTCTTCTTCATTCTATAAGCAAGTATTCTGATTTTGTGTCCACTCTACTCTTTCCTTTCAGTATTCCAACAGTCCCCTCGTGCCCCTTCGACCGAGGGGTCATCACCTGTGTGTGCCTCTCATAAGGAAAGGAAGAGTAGGAAGGGCAGCTTATGTTGTGCTAAATCAGGAGATGTAGGTGAGTCAGCACACTCACATTTCTACAGGTCTCCACTTGGTCCGGAGACACAGTATCAGTCAGGTCCCTTGCCCTCTCCTACTCCCACTGCTACTCCTCACTCTAGAAGTGCTCGCACAGCTTCCACTCCTTCTGACTCTGCTACCATTAGTCCTCCTTACTCATCAGGGGATCTCTCCTATCAAATCATGGCTACCGGAGAGATAATAGAAGATAGAAAGGGCAAAGCAGTGATGGCCACCATGAGGCGGTTGATGAGCCATCACTTCAAGAGCGGCATTACTACCGATTGGCGGTATCAAGATGACCAAAAGAAGCAGGCGGTCATCAATGAATTAAAACAAAAATACCCTAACCCGCCAAATCGGGAGTTTAATGAGGATTATATGCGAGAGCACATGGGTTTGGTCTTGAAGCATCGTAGATCAACCTTGCGTAGTTCCATCACAAAGGGGTTGGCTAAACCCAGCAGGGCAGACAAAGCTGATTGGAAGTTCTTCAAGAAGCAAAATAGGGACCATCGGGGACCATCCCGAAATGTTTGAGGGTCAGAGGAGGGCTGCGAAGAGATGGCTGGACATCGTAGGTACTTCGCACTTTGATGCAGGTGGATGGTTGGCATTCGAGGCAACCGTGGTAAGTCTACTTCTTCTCATTTAATGTATTGTTCTATTTGTTTTACTACATAGTACATGCACTTTAGCTAACTCTAATTCTCGTAAATTGGATCCACAGCAAGCTGTGATGGGTCATCTTCCTACAGATGCAGAGACGCGACATGCATTTCGCATAGGAACAAAGCCATGGTTTATTGAGCAAGAGGCGATGGGAGTGATGGTCGATTGGGCTGAGGTGGCTGCTCGCATGGTATAAGTCTACTCCTACTTGTAATCTCACTTTTTAAATTGTTTTATTCTTTAAGTTTCAATCTAATTTTCAATTTATATGGTTCACTCTTAGGGTCAAAGCTCAAGTGTCCCATCACCGGAGGCGAGCGATCACCAGGGCCAGGGATCAGACGCACGTGACGAGGATCAGGAAGAAGGCATAGCTCACGAGGACCAAGGATCAGGCCAACAAGATGAGGACGAGGATGAGGATGATTCTGATGAGTAGTAGTAGTAGCAGTTTGCATTTTCTTCACCATGCATGTTATTTTGTATATCCGCTCGTTTGAGCAATTTTTTATCACCCTTTCAAAAGGGTAATTTTGTAACAAACAATGTTGTATATGTTCGACATGTATATGCTTTTGTTGCTCGATCATTTCATTTGAGCGATTTTGTATCACCCTTTTCACAAGGGAAATTTTATTATAAAAAACTTTTTTTTGTAATTAAAAAAAAAAAAAGGATTGGTGGGGCTAAATAGGGCCATAACAAGCCCTGTTTAGCCCCACGGGCTAAATAGGGCCATAACAAGCCCTGTTTAGCCCCACTAATCCTTTTTTTTAGTTTTGTTAATTGTTGCTATATAGCGATGTTTACTAGTGTCGCTATATAGTGACGATTATCAGTGTCGCTATATAGCGACGTTTATCATCGTCGCTATATAGCGACAGTTCTTTTCCGACGCTTTTAACAACTTTAATAACGAAGTTTGCGCCCGTGAATTTTTTTTAAAAAAATGTAAAAAGCGTTAGTATTTTTGTCGGAAAAGGGCCTATGCCTTGTAGTGTTTCTTATTACATTCCATTTCATACTTGGGTTTAGTGTTTCTCACCTACCATGTGTAAACGCTAGCTCAAATCCTACCAAGTCACATGATGAGAGTAAATACATGTACTTTTAGAGGTCTCAAGCAACCATTATGGCAACAATATACCTTAGATGTCTCATAGAGTTGAGCTATAGATAACAAATATCTTTTTCTCCTCCTACCATAGCTAGAATGTCTTCTATGGATGTATAGAGGCACTTCCTGATGTACAATCATGTGATCATCATCGCTATCCAAATTTGCCCTTGTGCTCTGTTGACATGTTCACTAGCTGGTGGTGGATTCCTAGACGAATGCAGGCTTGCCTCATGTGGGAAGTCAATATCCTTGAGTGGTTGTTGCTCTAATGATTCAACCTATGATTCCAATGATGACTCTAAGAGTAAGCAACCTTTGTTCTTATTTTCTATAGAGTAGGGAGACTCAATATATGATTCCAATGATGACTCTTGCTGAAAATGATGATCATCATTGTTACTTGCCCTATGCACAGGGGATTCCACATTGGGTGCCAAGAAGTTGGATTGGACTTGTCTCACCACATTTTGTGGTGGGGTGAAGGAGACTCAATTGCAAAGACCCATCCTTTTGGGTTGAGGTTGATGGAGAAGTAGAATGGTAGGATGGAAGAGAACTAGTGCTCCTAGTCATTTGTTCTTGAGAAATGAGGAGAATGAAAGAATGGAGGACAATGCACATAACTTAAATGTGCATAACAGTGAAGGAGCATTGTTTGGTACGTCCTAACCCTAAACCCCAATTTTAGAAGCCCTAGAATCCAATATTACAAAAACCAAAAAATAAAGAAATGCACTGTTTGGGACATCCTAACCCTAAACGCTAATTGTAGAAGCCTTGGATTCCAAAAGTTTAAGTTTAAAAAAAAAAGCAATTCAAATCCATAGAGTATATAATAGAGGCCCCACAAGAACATTCCCCATTTGCAATGTTCATTTATGCTCTTACTCATACCAAGCTAGAGACAATATTTTAGAGCAAATTTGAGGAGTGAATCATAGTGTAGAGCTCGATACTTCAAGACGAAGAGAATGTTTGGGTATGTATTTTATATAAAAAATTAGAGATTCCACGTGGTCTTGCAGGTTGCTTTTCACCCCAAAATTATCGTAAACCCTTTAAAAATTTGCAAATTATGACAAAATTCAATGATATCATCGATTCATGTCATGAAGTCAACCCTAAATTCGATGACATCTTCGAGTTGTAGAGGGATTGTTATGATGAAAGTCGATGATGTCATTAAATTTTGGCATGAATGTGACAAAACTCAATAACAGCATTGAGAATTGTCATAAGTTATGATATAACTCAATAACATTATCGAACTTTGTCATAAGTTATGACAAAACTCGATGATGTCATTGAAATTTGTCATAATTTATGATATAATGCAATAACATCATCAAATGTTGTCATAACAAATATAGAAATAGTAAAATGGCCATAACTTTTGAGCCACGTTTTTGTTTTGGGACCTTTTTGGCTTAAAATTTAGAGCATGAATAGCTCTACAACATCATTTGTCCCTTGTACTTTGTTCAAATTTGAAGCATAAGGCACTCAAAAATTGGGTGCAAGGTTAGGGGGTCATTACCTACTACAAAATTCCTTGTAGAAGGAAATTTCATCTAACCAACACATATGCCCTACAAGAACCAAGCAATAATCTAGCATAAATATACCTCTAATTTCCCATTCTAACTCATATTATAGCTCATTATTATTTTGTTTCAACTTATGACATAACTTGATAACATCATCAACTTCTATCATGAAGCATGAGTACACTTGATGCTATTATCAAGACATATAGATGCCTTTGTCATGGGATGGAGATCCAATTTAAACTTCCACAAACATACTTCTTAAATTTTCCTCTCCAACTCGATGATGTTATCAAGTTTTGTCATTTGTTGTTCATAATAGCATTGAGTTAGGAAACAACACGTGACATAACTCGATGATCTTATCGAGTTTTGTCATAAGTCATGACACAACTCGATGATGTTATTGAGTTTTGTCATAAGTCATGACACAACTCGATGATGTGATTGAGTTTCTTCATAAGTTATGACTCAAGTTGATGATGTTATCAATTGGTCATAACTTCATCAACATTATGTAGATTTCTTTCAATTGATAAACAAAATATGTTATCAAGTTTTGTCATATGTTATGATAAAACTGGATGATGTTATTAAATTTTGTCATACATTATGACTTTATTTGATAACATCATCGAGTTGAGGCAGCAACAAGACTATGTTGAGGCAGATCTAACACATCGTCCCAAGAAAAGTGGTGCACATCAAAGGCCGCAATATGATTCGCAAGAGGAACTATCTCCTACACCTAAAAACAAGAGATAATTGGAGTCTTCCTTAGAAGCGTCTTCTCCTCATAGGGACATGGGAAAGAGTATAAGCCAAGAGCTAGCTATCAGGATTGAAGGAGACAACATTCCAAATGAAGCAAAGTAATTTTACATGAATCAACAGTGGGCACTAACAAAACATGCATCAGGTACTCGAGCAATCTTGATCATCTCAAGAAACAAAGGCATTGCTGAGTTTGGTACACCAAAACCCTTTCGTGTTCTTACTAGTTCTTGGTACGATGAGGATGACACTGATGCTCTGCACTTCAGTCTTATAAATAAATGGAAGGTATGTGATGTTGTTGTTGAATGGAATCTCTTTTTAGTGAAGATGTTGTTGTTATGGAAGGTATGTGGTGTTGTTGTTATGGAATCTCTTTTTAGTGAAGATGTTTCTACACCTTTGGAGTTTGCAAGACCAATAAGTCAATGTATCAAAAACAACATAAACATGATCACACTGAGCTATTGAAGCATATCACTTTTGCTCCCTCTCAACCTAAGCAGGTGCCGGCTTTACAACTCCAACAATCAAGACATTTAGATGAGGATATTGCGACCAAGTCCTTGCATGTTGCTAAAAGGAAAATATCCACGGTAAAATTTGGAAGATCTGAGACAAATAAGGATAACAAGAAAAAATGTGTGCAAGATCTTAAAGACATGTCCGTCATAAAGGTCCTTGGTGTTGCTTTGGGATTTGGAGCTATAGACTCAGAACAAAATAGAATAAGGGAAAAAATTCAAAGAGAAAATCTTGTGGATGTCAGGAATTATTACATACATATCAATAAGCTTCATCGACTTGTTATTGATGATGACACTAGAACGAGAGTATTAGAAATCCGTGCACCTTACCCTTTGCATGTCTATAACCTAAAGACTAGGATGAAGATCAATCCATATGGTAGTATTCTTCCATTTCTTGTAATGCTTCATCCTGCAAAATGTCCAACAAAATATGACTTTGATGCTAGTCAAGTGGATCAATATGACGATTGCATTGGTGGTGGTCATTCTGCACAAGCCAAGAGAGAGATAATACTTGAGTTTCTTGACTCCCCATATTTTAAGAACTATGAATGTAAGATATATGCAAGTCTTAATTCAGATAACATTGACAATGACTACAGATTGACTATGACATTCATTCAACGCATCAAATTCTTTCACAGTGAGTATGTGGAGTGGATTGCAGAATCTTGTAAAACTTCCATTGAATTGAGGAAAATATGCTGCTTTGAAACTAGATTGGTGTTTGATGAAAGTAAGGCTTCTGATGCCTTATGAAAATATGATAATTTCTTCTAGTTGGCATTTAGAAATGGTCCAATTTGGGATTTAGTGGATCAAATCTTTACCTTGTGGGACATTAAAGAATTGTTCAAAAGGTCAAAAGAAGGTTGTCCAGCGAGATGACCCAAATGTGTCCTACAAAGGGAGAAAGAAGAAGGTTGATGTATCTCTGAAGTCAGTTCTTATACTTTCATTGTTGATAGTTATAAATCCTTCCTTCCTCATGTACCTTATTGGACAACAATTTTCTAAATGAGCACCCCATGTATTTTTTGGCCACTCATAATTTTCACTGAATGGGCACACGTGATTCCATGTATTTTGCCCACATTTTAGGTACTCATAATTTTTTCTAAATGGGCACCCGATGTACTTTTCCTAAATCCAACATGGCTCTCCATGTATGCTTTAACCATGTACAATATAACGACAAGCTTTGTCCATGTTTCCTTAATATTCATGCTTACTGCATGGCAATTTTTGGGTAATGTCGATTGTATAGTTACTAAAAAGTTTACACTTTACTTATGGTTTAGGTGTGTTGCATTTATGAATTCTTTGAGTAGTTGTAGGATTGCGATGCACCTTGTGACATATATGAAATTGGCCTTTCATGAAATTATAAATCTATCCCTTAAAATTTCATGAGATAATAATATTTTGTGTAATCCTCATTTCATCGTCATATTGTGCCATCGATTATTGGTGAAAGTGTGCTAGAAAAGATTTATAATTGCATTAAAGGCTAGCACACAACAAAATGAATATTGCTATGCTCCCACCACTTGCATTATCGTGAAATCATTATTACGTGAATCTTTGCAACACCCCCATGATTATGCAAATGCTCAAAGTAACCCAATTGTACTTGTTGAAATAATGCTTGCACTATGAATTGATAATATACTAGGAAGTGAAAAATTTAAACTACTATATTAAAATAAGGATGACCACATAAAGTTGAAGAAATACACAATTTAAAAGACAATTTACAATGCCTTGGAACACTATTTCTAGTATGCAGAGCACAAAATGGTTGCAACAACAGCATTAGATCCTCATCCCTTGCATTTTGCAATGCCTCTCTGCACATCACCTGAGAAATGCAATCATATTATTTGGCCAATTTCACTATATTCTTGATGATAGACATTACATCTCCACCCATTTTTGGCTAGAATTATCATGTAATGTCAAACATTCTTGCAGACGAGCCTCTCGATTCTTCATGGCAAATGTCACATCTCCAATGATTGCCAACTAACATCATAACATATTGGCATGCAGACCTTGCATCTTAGGTCTTCTCTAAGGCCATAGTGTGCTGTCAAAGTAGGGGAAAAAAGAGTTCTACTTAAAAATATTTCATAATTACTGAAACAAATTTAGGGCTTCCAAAAATCTCACTTGCAACATATAAGTAGTACTTGTAAGCTTGCTAGAACTCAAGAGAGAGAAATCATCCAATTGTCTTGCCCCCTTTGGATGTAATCGGATGACTATGAGCCCATAATCTACCTCTCGAGGGGGTCACTCATCATATGTAACTATATCACGTGAGTTCAACAGAAGGATATTTTTATTTCTAAAATTTACAGAAATAAATATACATAAGGGACTATTTAAAATAGTTTTGAAAAAAATTTACAGGTTTGTATAGAAAAGGGGTACATTTTATTAATGAAAAATTTAGAGATAAGGTATTTTAGAAATAGGCCTTGAACGCACGTGATATAGAGGGTTTATACATAGTGACCCCCCCGAGATCTACCTATCAAAATAGGCTTGGGATGGCATATCACCCTTTCCCATCTCTCTCTCTCTCTCTCTCTCTCTCTCTCTCTCTCTCTCTCTCTCTCTCCCCCTCTCAAAAGCATCTATCTACACCATGATTGTTTGCAACATTATTCTTTGCTAGTGAATGTCAGTATTTCACACACACTAGTGCAGTAGCTAGTGTTACTTAAACAAGCACTTATAGGCTGTAAGCTATTTCACTTATTTCCAAGACAGAAACACATTTGCCAATGGTAAATATTTAAAGGCACAACTTTTCATGGGTCATAATGCAACCAAAAGCAAGAGTATCAATACTATTCCAAGTGGCATGGCATTAATCGGTAAAATTTAAATGGCACAATTTCTTTTGGTTCATCATGCAACCACAAATGAGTGTCAAAACGATTCCAAGTGGAATGACATTATACATCGCATGATCTTTGCATCCTCATCGTCTCGCTAGAGCTTACTTTGGCTTGCACTTGACCAACGATGGGAGGATCATTCAATAGACCTAGGAGATCACAATGTACCCACTTTCCTAGATCTCCATCATAAATCTCTCCCTTAACATCTTCCACCATTATACCATTTGCATAAACATATACCAATTTCTATCCTCTTTTTGTCTTCAACTGATTTCTTGCGACAGAATGTATAAACATGTACTTACTCCAATTTCATTCACTTGAGGAATTGCTGCAAGGATGGGATAACACTTTCAACACCAAGGTCTACAAATGAGGTGTTGATGCCCCACACTCTTCCCACCATCTCCATGTAGGCATCGCTTTTGCAAGGTCTTGTATTATTGAATATGCAAACACTCCTTCCCTATGGATAATTCCCTAACAATAGCATCATATTTAGCTTTATCCTCAAGAATTGTCCCAAGAGATTATGTGAAGGTTGCATTATCTACTCCAATGTTTTTGGATGATAATGCCACCATTGGGCATTTAAAATATGGCTAGCATAGTGAATTATAAATCATGGCTAGCATAATGAAGATCATTGTGGGCATGATTCCATTGTTTTTGAAAGCTCTTATGTAGAATTTTGTGACAAATGGCACTGTAGTTACTGTCACCAACTCTTGTATTTTCCTTTAGTAGGTCCCACTCAGCAGTGGGTCAGCAGTCCACCAAGACATGTTAATGTTGCCCAAACTTGGACCTTTCATGTCTAGTCCTCGGATGGTAAATCAAAATGGTCTCATTGCATTAGCTGTATCAGCTATTTTCTTCCAAAATTTAGTATTTTGATTGAGATGCTTCATCTTAGTGGAATCGACATGGGTGTTTTGGGAAGTTGACTCAGCTATCCACTCGTGAGCTCCTACACTAAACAATGTCTCTGTTATAACTCCTTGTAGCTTGAGAAAATGCTCTAGCATTATATAGTTTGTTCTAAAATGTGTTTTGCTAGGCTTCAGAAACTCAAGTGGATTATTAGTAGGTTGATCATTTCCAAACAATATCTTGTGGCTAACAAAGTATAATACCATTCTTCGACCTTCATCCATAACTATTTTGAACAAATGGGTCTTCATTGATTTAGACCAATCTTCAAGGATAAGGGCAAGATGATGGCAAGAGCATGGTGATGCTCAAATAGTCGAATATTTTCTATTTGTGATTCTTCCATCTTTTTGATAGTTCTTTGCATTATTAGTGATTACCTAACACTGTTATAATGCCAATGTCTAGAATTACTCTGTCCAACTATTCACCAACTATTCAGAGATGTATTCAATTGTCTCGACATGGCCACTGGTGTCGAGGGATTCATAAAAGGCCTGTCCCTTAAATGTTACAGCCATGATAATAATCAAAGGCCTCTTGGTGACCATTTTCCATCCATCGTCTACAATGGTATAGCTTGTTTTTTGTACATGAGTTGTTGGATATCTTGTTTTATCCTCTCATTATGTGCATCTAAGTAGTTGTTGCGACGACATTATAACTCGACAATGTAAAAATTGAACCAGCCCTTGCTATGGATACCATGGCTCTTTTTCAATGTGGGGTTCGGACCATGCTTAGCAAGATACTTGATGTGACAAATGGCCTAAAAAATGTGTTGTTTCACTTTCTCTATATGATCACTACTACACACAGGCCTTATTTTGATGGTTAAGTGCTGATATTTGTGCGCTAATCATCAGTACCTAAGGCAGGTTTGAAAAAGTGGCTATATAACGACTTTTGTAAAAGGTGGGTATATAGAGACCTTTGTAAAAGGTGGGTATATAGAGACGTTTACCAGACTTGTAAATGGTGGGTATATAGTGACCTTTACTAGACTTGTAAAAGGTCATTATATAATGACTCTGAGACACTTTACTGTACCGACATTTTAAGAGAGTGTTTTTCCCCATACCGACCTTTAAAGAGAGTTTTTCCCAATGATAAAAAATTTTCTTTTCATACTTGTTTGATCCTTTGAAAGAATAAAATACAAGAGCATGTACATCAAGCTTGAAGCTCATATATTCATGTCCAAGTTTGAGATGAAAAAAATCAATCAAGAGCATTTACATCAACAGCTTCATCCCCAGTGTGCCAAAAAATTCTATCTACAACTCTATACCGAGTTGATCTCCTATATCATCATCATACTCTAGCATCGTACGTTCACCTGAGGCTTGATCTTCTTCAATAAAGTCGGGTGATTATTGATTGTCATCTTCTTCCTCAATATCATGATCTCCATCTTCCTCCCATATAATGTCATTATGTGCATCTTCCTCTTGGATCATATTGTGATCTTCTTCTTCTTCTCTAGATCCATATGGATCAATCGGATCTGGCATTAGTAGTGGCATCTCCATATCTATATCTCTATCTTCAAAAATCTGTTTACTTTGTGGTGAAACTTGGATCACATACCATCATCTTGGATCAGAATGATCCGAATGAAAAACCACCTATATTGAAGATGGGTGTCAAATGCCATCAATTATATGAATTTATGCTTAAGTACATGTACCAATTGATCTAAAAAAATAAAAGCATTCGATTAATTAAATCATTAGTATGCACTTGCTCACAATGCTCAGGAAGAACAAAAGTATCACTTTCATCGGTCCAAAGTTTGGTGGAGTCTATCACAAAGAAACCACTACTGTCTTTCCTCACTGTCGCATGGGGATCGTTGTTAATAGTTCTAAACCATTTTACATCAAGAATGAAAATACTAAATCGTCTGAAATCAATTTCATAGATTTTGCATATGTTCCCACAATAATCCAAGAGAAGATTGGTATCCAAAGCACTTGATCGGCTATCTTGTGTGAAGTTAGCCATGACTCCATGATCATATGTGACTCTCTTTGAATCGATGCATTCCATGCCAAAATGTTGTTCATATGACCATAATGCAATGTACTTTTTATACTACAAAAGAGCATCATTAAAACAATGTGAGGATGCATCTATTTTATAGCGTATATTGCCACAAATAATTACTTAATTACGTCAAGAGGTAAGAAACTTACATGCATCATACATCCAGATGATAACTCTCGCTCGCGCTCATTTATTATCTCTCCACCACGTTTGACTTTACGTAGAGCTAGTTGCAGCCAATCAAGTGACATGTGAGTGGGGAGAGGGGTGCGATCCTATGGATATGGTTGCGCTCGCCAGTGCATTACTCTGAATCTCATCCTTGAAAATATTCTTTCTACTTTGGCCAATTCATATCTTTCAATCCACTTCCGCATCTCCTTGCTATTGAGGATACAAAACTGTAGTGTGGTCTCAGTGGTGACTCACGTGTCATGGGGTAGTTGAAGATATGCCGATGGAGCTTTCACTCTCGGCTACTCCGTGTGGGAGCAATGCATAGCACGAGCTATCCACAAGTGTCACTCAAGCGGCCTCCAGATTGTTGCAATGTGGTTTCATGCGAGGAAGAGGGAAGAGGAAGAGGGGAGGGGAGAGGGAGAAGGAGGGAGAAGGGGGGAAGAGGAAGGGAAGAAGGAGAGGTAGTGAAGGGGGATAGAGTGACAACCATAAAGGCACTAAAATGGAAACAAGAGAACACTTAAAACACTCTCTTGAAAGAGAAGAGAGAGCTTGTATTCAAGCTTGTGCAAACAACAATGAAGACCAAAGTCAACCATTTGGCCTTTTATACAAGTCACCTTTTGAAGGGAGGGCCAACCCTAATCTCTTTATACTACTCTCCCTATTCATTCTTTTACCATCCTCTTGGGCCCATCTAGCTCCAAGACACAATCCTGGCTCTATGAACTTGCCCTTGTCCATCAAATGTTAACCATTATGTTAACATGCCCCCCTTCCTGATCTCGATCCAATCGTCTAGATCATGTAGCATTCATGGTTGTCGGAGCATTGTCAATGAAGACCATACAAAGTAGTCGTTCATGTGCACTAGGCTAAATCTTCTTTTGGTCCATTGTAGCAGAGGGATGTAGTGGCTCCTTGTTATGGAATGCTTTTGGGAAGTATGGATGAGTGATTCTTCTAGAACTAGCACCTCAGCGTTTGTGTGAGCTGAGTTGAGTACTTGTGACCATTCAAAGAAGGAATAAGAAAAATACACAAAAAGTCTAAGGGTAAGTTATTAGGAAGAAGGTGTTAGTAAGATCCTAGAGGTGTTAGTTTTAGCAGAGTAAGTAAAGTGCATTCTCATGCTCTTCTTACGTCCTATATTTGATTTGAGTAGGACGTTTTAATGGATTCTCATCAGACTATGTCTTTGTAATGCCATGTTTGAACATCCGGAGCTATGCATGACATTTTGTGTTGCTTCTCTACATTGAAGTGCCTTAAAAATCCATTTTATGGATTATATTTCATCGAGGGATTTGCTTGGAAGTATTTGAGCCCAATAAAGTTATGGCACCATCTAGAGCTTTATTTGACTGAGTCAAATCAAGAGGAGTCTGATAATACACCATACAAATCCCTAAAAGGAAAACTATGGCTGAAGAGGTTTATGGAAGGCGGATTCTAGGAAAGGCTTTTGAGCTATAACTGAAAGAAAAGAAAAATAAAGAGAAGAGGATGGGTAGAAGTTAGATAGTTGATGGTGATGTTAGTAAAGAATGTGAAAAAATCTTTAAGGGTCACAAGAAACTCAACCAAACCCATATCGATGTAATCACCTTCATCCTGGAGTTGAATGCATCCTCAAGAGTTGCTTGTGTAGAACCACTTGTAATTCCATGTGTAAACTCAAATTCAAGACTGTGATGACTTAGGCATATAAGCCAGTGCCTTGTTCTATTTTGTCTCTGCTAATGGGATTTGTTGTTGTGGTGTACATCATCTAAGTGCCCTCAGTAGTTGGTGGATCTATTGTTGCCAATGAATGCATCCAATCAATTGAGTCTTCTAGATCTGGTAAAGGAGCACACCAAGGTTCATCAAGACTCTTCTCACTATCCTCTTTCTCATATTTTTTAACCAGCTTTACCAGCTTAGACCTATCAGTGGTATTCGACTCAGCTGCAAATAGATTTCCAGACATAGTGTGAGCCTTCCATGTTTGTAGATCAACCCTCATGACTTGCTGATCTTTCCTTAGATAGATGTTGTTGGAGCACCAATCATGGGTCAATCTTGCCATACACAAGAAAGGTCTCCCTAGAATAGCCTCATACCAGGGTTGTTTTGAAAATCCATTACAATAAGGCACACCCGATATGCGAGACTACAGGTTTTGATTTTAATGTCCTTGAGTACTCCTATGGGATGAGTCATGCCTCCATCACCTAATTTAACTACCAAGGAAGTACTCTCTTGGTCGGGACTTCCCCACTTTTCCCAACATTGTTTCGTGATGATGCTAACACCTGCTCCTCCATCCAAGATTGCCATAGCTTTCTTATCACAAAAGGAGATGGGTATCACTGCATTCGAGTCATCACTCTTTAAAATTTGGCCCAATTTGTTGACTGACACCCTTGGAAGGTTTTGGGCATGATTGGGAGATTCAACATTATCAGGATTTGTGGGTTGGGGTGTCACTATTTGCCCATTCATCCAATCCGAGAGGTCTCTCCATAGAGTAGGATTACCTTATAATAGTGTCACAATGGGTATGTTGATCTCAGTGGACACGAATGAGGCTAATCATGCGATGTCTCGAGGACCAGTGATAGATTCTGTGCCTATCGATTTAGACTCTTCTAAGCCAGAAAAGGACATGTTGTCATCCTCCTTTAGTTGTTGCAAGGTGGGGTCTTCTTCAAACATCCATTGCATTAGGGTGGATCCCTTTGTTGAAGGGCATGACACACCTTATTTCTCTACCCTTTTAGGCATTTGCAAGGCTTTTGAGGCTCGAGCATTTATCTCATGCCTAGGATAAATTGTATCAATACTCTTGCTTGGCTTGAAACTCTGTTGACATTCCTCTTGGCACTTGTGTACCAATTTATGCGCCTCGGTGAGACCTTGTTTCCCCACCGATTAGGTGTTGTGGCTTGGCACTTGTGTACCAATTTATGCGGGTGGTTGTTGCTATTACCGTTTGAGAGAGTATCATCAGCCGAAGATGATGTTGGTAGGGAGGCTGTCTCTTCATCCGATCCATCTTGGAGGATGACCTTATTTTTTCCCTTCCCAATCTTCATTGCACCCTTGGTGCTTACTCGTGCTAATTCAGTTGCCTCTCTAGGCTGTGACATGCTAGCTTTATCCCTTTTGGCTTGTTTGCTAAGCTCTTTATTAAGGGCTTTAGCTTGCAACCTCCTGATTACATTCAAGGGTACTGATGACACTTGGCCTTTGTCAATGCTTAACAAGTTAACTCTTGTGGACTTAGATGGCCTTCTCATCAAGAAATCCTTAAAAAGATGGTCCACACCACACCCTGTGCACAATGGCGATGGCGTATCAGATGCTGGTGCACATGTGATTGGCTGCTTAGGTTGCGCCTTATATGGACATTCATTGGCAGGGTGTGGCCCTTGGCACATATGGCATTGAATGGGTTGTGCCTTGGTTAAGTTGTTCCTATCTCCCATTTTTTGAGGAATCGGTGCCGTCTTGTAGACCGAAATATGTTGGTCACCTTGTATAATGTAGTGACTTATAATCTCCTTATAATGTTGGACCGATTTGCATTGTCACCATTTTGGGTATAGTTGTGTCCACTGTAGGTAGGTTTGGGGTCTCCCCAATCACTAGGTAGCTCTTCCACCAATACTTGATTCATGGGAGTAATTCATGGAGGTGGTGGTTGAGGTCCCAGTACTGGCACGGGTAATGGAGTATTTTGAGCCCTAAATTGCCCTTGATTGGCTGATATGGCTCCTTGTATTGCTAATTGTGTCTAATTGGGTGGATTGGGCAGTGCAGGAAATGGTAGATGTAGCCTTTGTTGATACATGGGTTGAGGAATCACCTTAGGATAATGACATTGGGATGTGTCATGATTTCCCCAACGAACACAATGGGCACAGTAGAGTGTTGGCCTGTCTCTAAGATGACGGCATTCTTGAGTGGGATGATTTCTAGTGCATACCCCACACCATATGTTCTCTTTGTGGAAATAGATGGGGGTTGCTAGGAGCATCTTTTGGTGCTTCCATATTCCATTGTTGGCTCAACTTGTTTAGTAGATCTGTGGCCAACTCTTCCATGTTGAGCACCTTGGGCCTAATGCTTGCATCCCTAGTTGCTTCAGAGGTTGAAGCTTGTGCTATTTGAGACATATCATAGGAAGCTAAGGATCTGTCCTTTTGGGGCATCTCCCTCATGTTATCCCCTAGGCGTATCACGATCTTGTTGTGTAGATCAAATGATGTGAGATTCATAGCAAACAAATGATCATGCAGCTTAGCATCTCATAGCCCTATGAGGAAGCGTGGCAGAAGTTGCACATCACTCATCCTCTCATGGGGTTCACATCGCGAGTTCAGATGCTTAATCCTAGTGATATAGTCTCTTAAGGACTCAGTGTCCTTCTTCTTCACCTCATAAAGTTGGTTAAGTGGGCTCCACTTGGGACCATTGTGGGCAAACCTCACAATGAAGGATTTACGCAATGTGTCCCAATTTATTTTCTCCTTAGGGTTTAAGACTTTGAACCATTGTCTAGCCTTGCCATCAAGGCTCAAGCTAAAAGCATTGACCTTGTCTAGATCCTTGATATCATCAAAGGTGTCACAAATTTGTTCAAACCTCTCAACATGGGAGACTGGGTCTCCTTCCCCTACAAACTTGGTGATTAGATTAGAGATTGTGATAGGCTTTCTCCTTGACGGGTTGGTATCCCATCGTGGAAACATTAGTGGTGGACTAGTGGCCCCCCTTCCTAATGCTTGCACTAGGATTCTCATAGCTTCATCTGTAAGGACCGTTTGTGATATAGTGGGAGGTTGTGGTGGACACTGTCCCATACATTGGTGGTCCTGATGAAGGGGTCCATGGATTTGATGACTTGAGGTTGGGATGGGAGGATTTAGGCCCACTAGTAGGCATTTGCATTGTGACTTGGGTTGGGTTGGGCCTAATAGGTTGGATTGGAGGTTCTCTCGGGAGTGGTATGTTTCTTGTAGGCATAGGCCTATAAGGGGTACTTGCTGGGTAGGGAATATCTCGCATGTTTTGTTGCCAAGGAGGCAATATAGGGGCTTATGTGGTGGAGGGTCTCAATTGTGGACCTCCAAGGTTACTCCTCTGCTCCCTTTGCTCTAGATTTTGGGACTCTTGTGAGAATGTGGGTCGAAATCCCTCCCCATAGGATTGTCTATCATCAAAGAATTAATACGATGGGGGTTGATTGCCATTTAAAGGTATTGTGGGACTTGGTTCCCTGAGTATGGCTTCTGACATCAGTGGTTGGGCCGACATTTGAGCCTCAGACATTGCCCTAGTTTGCTATCCAACAAATGGGTTTAGCCACTCTACTGGGTTTGTTAATGCAAACCTTCCCATGATATTGGAAAAGGTTTTCCTTAATGTAGCTGCTGCTGCTGTAGATGGGGTAGGAGAGTGGAGATCAATTGGGATGGAGTTCAAAGACACTGAGACTCTAACATTTAAGGGTTCACCCATGTCTATATCCTGACTCATGGACTCTTTTGAGCTAGATAATTCAGTTGGTGGTGGTTCTTGCAATGAGTGAGAATCAACTTTTGAGCTTACTGACCCTAAGGATGCCAAGGTTGTTATGGGGGTTGACAAGATGGTATTTGAGGAACTATCTTTAGTCTCAGGGACTCTTCCTGATCTCAAGTGCATGTGTTAGTATGTGCAGTTGATGCCCCAATTCTAGGTTGTGTCTGCCTCGACACGGGGTCAAGGGGCGTGGTAGCACCCTAGCGATTTTTTTGGCAAATGGGGTTTATTTCCATGCAAAATGGGGTTTATCTCATATGCTTTCTCTCTTTTCTTCTTTTCCCCTCTCTTTTTTCTTCTCTCTGAATCTCTTTCATCCTCTTCCTTCTCCTCTTTTTCCCTCTCTTTTCATCCTCTCTCTCCCCTCTCTTTTTCCTCTCTTTTGATAAGCATATACATTTGCGTATGCTAACGCATGAGCATATGCTCATATGCTAACGCATGAGCATATGCTCATATGCTCATGCATAAGCATAATCATATGCTTTCTCTCTTTTCCTCCTTTTCCCCTCTTTTTTCCTCTCTTTTCTTGTCTTCCCCTCTCTTTCATTCTCTCTTTCCCTCTTTTTCCCCTCTTTTTTCCTCTCTTTTCTTCTCTTCCGCTCTAGTTCATCCTGTCTTCTCTCTAATCATCTACATGAATGTCGCATGTCCTCTCAGTATAGAACCCCTTGTAGGAGGAGACATCATGATCTGTATTCTCCAGAGGACTTTGATTCCACTCACCCGACTCCTCAGGGTCCTACCCCTATGACTACCCCTAGCCCTGACTCCTCCCTGTGCAAGGGGGAAGACTAAACCTAGCTGGGTGGACAAAGCTGACTGGAAGTTTTTGAAGGAGTATAGGGACCAACCCCAAAAGTTTGATAGCTAGAGAAGGGCTGCGAGGAGGCAGCTGGACACCGTAGGTACTTCGCACCTCGGCAGTGGCAAAATGGCCGCGTTCGAGGCATGGATGGTAAGTTTACTTCTTCTCATATAATTTATTATGATATTTTGCTTTATTACATATCGCATGCACTTTATCTAACTCTCATAATTTGGGTCCAGAGCAAGCTGCGATGGGTCGCCTTCCCACAAACAAAGAGACGAGACTCGCATTATGCATAGGAGCAAAGCCGTGGTTTATCGAGATGGAGGCACAGGGAGCGACAGTCGATTGGGCTGAGATGGATGCTCGCTCGGTATAAGTCTACTCCTAATTGTAATCTCACTTTTTAAATTGTTTTATTCTTTAAGTTCCAATCTAATTTCCAATTAATATTGTTTCACTCTTAGGGTGCAAGCTCGAACGTACCATCAGCAAAGGTGAGTGGTGATGATGAGGAGGCAGGTCTCGAGGGATTTGGCTTAGATGACTTTGAAGAGGGCTAGGGATTAGGCATAGCTCACGAGGGCTAGGGATCAGGTCACTATGACCAGGATGACTCCGACGATTCGAATCAATAGCAGTAGTAGCAGCAGCAGCAGTAGTAGTCGTATTAGTAGTAGTTGTATATACCTTGGCATATATATGCTTTTGTATATCGGCTTGTTTGAGTGATTTTGTATCACCCTTTTCAAAAGGGGTATTTTGTAACAAACAAGGTTGTATATACTTTGGCATGTATATGCTTTTGTCTCTCTGCTCGTTTGAGCGATTTTTTGTATCACCTTTTTCACAAGGGAAATTTGGTAACAAAGAAGGTTTGAGAGTTTTATCTTGCCTATGTGCTTGTAAACATTCTTTTGTAATGTTTTAAAAAAAATTAGTGGGGCAAAATAGGGCTTGTTGTGGCCCTGTTTTGCCCCACTAATGTTTTTTTAAAGTTCTATTAAGGGTCGCTATATAGCGACGCTTTACCAGTGTCGCTATATAAAGACCTTTACTAGAGTTGCTATATAGTGATGCTTATATAGGGATGCATGTTTTCTGATGTTAATAGCGATGTAAATAATGACTTTTGCACTCATTAAAAAAAAACTTTTGAGTGTAAAAAAGGTCGGTATTCACGTCAAAAAATGGCATGTGCCTTGTAGTGGTTGTTGTTTGAACGACTCTTCCAATGACCTTTGTTGTGGGTGCACACATAATTATGAATGAGCCACATCACTGCCTTGTCCACTCTCCATATACATCATGGAGAAACTTTCCATTTGTGCCATTGAACCCATGCCACTACTCTGAGCTGCCACATTTTGTGAAGAACCATCTAATATTGCTACAGACTAACTAGCTTGAGATCCTCAAGGTGTGAGTATCTCATGAAATATGGACTCATGCCCTAGGGGGGGGAGGAGGCACTATGTAAAAACTCCATAGAGCACGTGCAATCAAGGGGTACTAAAAAAACCCCTACCTATGTGAAGAGAGTGGGAGAGAAGGAAGGAGTCTCACTTGCAGCTTTCTCACATACACAATGGGGGAATATACACAAAGGTGGAGGCTGAAAATAGTTTTCCTCTTCTTAGTTGTGAAAGCCAAAAGAACTCTAAGTACAAACGAATAGGTGAACCCTATATGTGGGTCTCAAACCAAACTTAGCTAACTAAGGTGGCATACTAACTGAGCCACTAATTAGAGTACATAAAGATAGCTATCATCCAGCTATTATTCATGGGCAGTGTACCAACCGCATCTGCAGCTAACAAGTCGGTGACATAAATGCACAATGGTCACCCTGGCATATCACGAGTGGAGCTCGATATCTCAACACTCCCCCTCGAGCTCAATCCCAATTCCTGCACACCAAGCAGGTCTCTGAACTTTCACAGCTTCTCTGCGCCCAATGCCTTCGTGAATATGTCAGCTACCTGATCCTCTGTGCTGACATGAACTAGATTAGTAAAACCTACTAGAATCTTCTCCCGCACCTAGTGATAATGCACCTCAATGCTCGAGGGGGTCACTATGTAAAAACTCTCTATATCACGTGCGTTCAAGGCTTATTTGTAAAATCCCTTATCTGTAGATTTTTCATTAATAAAATGTACCCTTTTTCTATACAAATCTGTAATTTTTTCCTGGAATGATTTTAAATAATCCCTTATGTAAGTTAAATTTTGTAAATTTTAGAAATTAAAAATATCCCTCTGTTGAACTCACGTGATAGGGTTACATAAGATGAGTGACCCCCTCGAGCCTCAATGTGCTTTGTTCTAGCATGATAGACTGGGTTATTTGCCAAGTGTATACTACTCATGTTGTCACAATAAATGACAACTGGCCCATCTGTAGACTGATGCATATCATAAAGTAGCTTATGCAACCAAGCTACCTCACATGCAGCCATTGCTACACCCCTGTACTCAGCCCCTATGCTCAACAAGGAGACTCTAGGCTGTTTCTTGCTGTTCCAAGTGACTACAACACTCCCAAAAGAGAACATATATCCACTTGTAGATTGTCTATCAGAAATACTACCATCCCAATCAGCATCAGTGTATCCATGCAATTGTATTCGAACCCACTTTCTCTTTTCCCTTTCGTGATACTTGCATACCACTATCTGTGTTGCTTTGAGGAGATCCTCCTGATCTCAATCTACGTGTCCATGGTGAAGTATGTGAACCACTGCTAGAGGACACTACAGGTCCACTAAAATTTTGTGATTGCTACTGTGAATTCTATGCAGCATTACCATTTTGTGCATCTACATCATCAATCACATTTACTGGTTTATACCAGCTGCTCATCTCATCAAAAACATCTCTGCTCACTGTAAACTTACGAGTAGAAGGGTTATAGCATCTATATTCTTTATGCTGTAGAGAATAACTAATAAAGATGCACTTCTCAGCTTTTGGATCCAACTTGGATCTCAACTCATCTAGCATAGGAACATAGGCAATGCAACCAAAAACTTTCAAATGAGAAATATCTAATTTCCTACCAGTATACCTCTCCTCTGGCATCATGCCATGTATTACTCTAGTGGGAGTCTTGTTCATTATGTAGATTGTTGTAGCAACTGCTTCAACCCAATAATAATCTGGCAGGTCTTTTTCATTGAGCATGGCACGAGATACCTCTCCAATATGCCTGTTTTTCCTTTCTGCAAGTCCATTTTGCTGTGGGGTATGACTGCATGAATATTGGTGCTTTATGTCATGCTCATACAGGAAACTTGCAAACTCATTTGAGAGGTACTCTCCCCCTCCACCTGACCTTAGGCATTTTATTTGTAGGCTTGTTTCTTTTTCAACCATAGCTTTAAAAGCTTTGAAATGCCCAAACACTTCACTTTTCTTTTTCATAAAATACACCCAAACTTTTCTGCTGTAGTCATCAATAAAAGTGACAAAATAATGACAGCCTCCAATAGGTGTAGCTTTAGTAGTCCACACATCAGAGTGGATTAATTCCAATGGCCTCTTACTCTCTTGAACATGTCTAGGAAATGGTTTCCTTGCCTATTTTCCAAATTGACAGGCTTCACATACCTTATGCATTTCTGCAACCCTGAATTTAGGCAATCCTGTAACAATATTTTGGTCATGCATTAATTTAAGTTGCTGTACATTAACATGACCAATGCGTTTATGCCAGATATGAATATTTGCAACTACACCGGTCCCATGTGCAAACATTTTTGCACTCAATTCAGGCATGTCCACATCCAATGAAAACATACTGCCCTTCTTCTTCCCTTTTGCTATCAAGCGACCTTTATTTTTCATATCCTCAACAAAGCATCCGTGAGGATTAAATCTGACCTGCAAGCCCTGCTCAACAATTTGACCAACAGAAACCAGGTTCTTGGTGATATTCGGGACATGAAATACATCAGACATGTATTTCCTTTTTCCATCCTGCATAGACAAAGGAATTTTACCAATCTGCACAATAGGATGTGCAGTATCATCACCAGTCTCCACAAATCATGGTCTTTCCATTTTCCTTGCATCCTGCATCCATTCTACATGACCTGTCATGTGGTTTGATGCACTTGAGTCAACATACCACACATCATTGCTTTCTTCTACACTTGTCACAGAATTGGTCATGTGCTACACGATAAATAAATGCTCATTTCTGTCATCACCTTGTCTACTAGAGGATGCATAATTGCCTTGCTGCAATTTTCCAATCATGATGTCATTCTGCTTTTTATAGCAGTCTTTAACCATATGACCCATTTTACCACAGTAGTAGCATTCAACATTGTTGTTTGCATTTTGGCCTCTCTGCCATCCACCACAACCTCTTTAGCTCCCCCTGCCTCTAAAGTTACGACATCCTCCTCCATAGGATTGGTTTTCTTGAATTTGCTGCATATTCTGATTTCTGCCACGGCCTCCAAATCGGCCTGCTCTACCTCTGCCTCTACCTCTTCCAGCATTTGAGTAGAAGACAACTTTTTTTGAAGTTCCGCCTGAAGAAGATGCACCACCATTTCTTTGCTCTTAAGAAATTAGAAGAGCAATCAACTCCTCAAAATCAGGAAAATTCTCACGAACGGCAATGGATGTTTGGAATTGTGCATAATCCTTTCCTAGACCATCCAAGGTCACAAAAACTAAATGATCATCTTCAATTGGCGACCCAATAGAAGCAAGTGCATCTACAATCTTCTTCACCTTCATGTGGTAGTCATTGATGCTCATATTTTCTCTCTACACATTATGCAACTCTTGCTTGAGCTGCATTTTCCTGGCTTGCGTATTTGTGCTATACATTTTTGTCAAAGTATCCCACGCCTCCTTCGATGTGCTTGCATCCTGAATATGCACAATCATAGAATCTGAAATACTAATAGATAGCCAGTACATAACTTTTCTGGCTCTCTCATGGTAGTCTTTAAATGCCCGCAAATCCTATTGATTGGGAACATTAGGAATAACTAGTTCTTGTTTAACTCCAGTAATGAACTCCCAATAGCCTTTTCCCTTAAGGAAATTCGACATTCTAAACTTCCATGCTTGGAAGTTGTTCTTGTCAAGCTTTTCAGTGACAATATATGAAAGAGCATCAGATGCCATTACAGGACACTGCAAAATATTCTGTCACTGCAAAAAAAAACACAACTTCTGCCTCATAAGGGCAAATCTGCAAAACTGACAAAAGTGGTATTTGACCACACAGTCACTTCCTAGTGATGATTATGCATCAACAGGCAATAAGAATGATTCTGTCACTCTCAATATCTCTACGCACATGCATACGATGTAATTCTTGTGATAACTTTTCATTGACTTGCAAAACAGTGGTCGCACAGCAAAAACATGGCACTTTCCTGAGTGTCTGCGGAAAACTTCCACCAGCAAAAAGGGCCCTGAAATGGCCTCAAATCAAAAAAATAATTTTACCAAGAGAGTGGGAGAGAAGGAAGGAGTCTCAGTTGCAGCTTTCTCACATACACAATGGGGGAATATACACAAAGGTGGAGGCTGAAAACAGTTTTCCTCTTCTTAGTTGTGGAAGCCAAAAGAACTCTAAGTACAAAAGAATAGGTGAACCCTATATGTGAGTCTCAAACCAAACTCAACTAACTAAGGTGGCATACTAACTGAGCCACTAACTAGAGTACATAAAGATAGCTGTCATCCAGCTATTATTCATGGGCAGTGTAACAACTGCATCTGTAGCTAACAAGTCGATGACATAAATGCACAACGGTCACCCTAGCTTATCACAATGGAGCTCGATATCTCAACAACCTATGGATTTTTATAACCTAAATACACCCCTTATGTAAATTTCCAAATGATTAAAGTATCCATTTTATGTATGAAAATTTACTTTTTGAAATAAAAATCATGTTATGTATGTATATTTTCTATAACTCCATAAAAATATCAAACCCTTTATGCTGATTGCATGTGCTATCTTACATATTTCTCAGTGATCCCTTGGGGGCTCACGAGTATGGGATTGGTGGTCTGCTACTATGTCACTCACTTTTAGGTATGTCTCCACCTAGATTGGCTATAACTCTCTCAACTCTTGGGCCCTTGAATTTTCCAATTTGTTTTTTAGGATCACCCAAGAAGTGACTTTGCATTCTTTTGCTAGATCCCGAGTACTCTTTGTGGAAAATGTTGCATTTCCACTTCTTACTATTTAACATCATAACATAATCTTGATCCTTTGTCGGGTTTCACCCTTGTTTCTCAGGAGCCATGGTCGTTGTCAAGGCTGAAAGACAAACATAAGCTATTTTGTATGTGATATGTTCATTTACAACCATTTCCATGTTTACATTTCAAGATATTTCTACCATGAAATTTAGGACAAATAACAATATTTGGCTTCATTCACACTTCTACATCCAAAAATTGATGTGGCCATTTGGCACATCTAACTTAGAATATTTCATGTAAACTTGCTAGACCTTAAGAGGAGAAATCATCCAATTGCATTGTCCCCTCGCGATGTGTTTGGATGATTATGAACATGGTAATATACCTATTGAAATAGCTGGTGTGCGATGGCATGTTGCCTTTTCCCATGCCCCCCTAATAAGCATCTATTTGCACCATCATCAATCGCAACATTATGCTTTGTTGACGAATGTTGGTATTTCACACACACTAGTGAAGTAGCTAGTGTTACTTACACAAGCACTTAGAAGCATGTTTTTTGCTAGACTCTAAGCTAGTGTACTTTTTAAACATCAAGATATATTTTCTACACAAGTGTGGTGTCACAGGTTACAAATTGTAACATTTGCAACACAATCATATCTAGATTTTCCCACTTGATAGCACATGAAAAACAAGGGTCATAAACCTATGTATACTACAATCTATCCACAAAAGTACACCATAATTTTGCTAGTTGCTATGAGCTGGCAATTGCAGTCTCCATGACTTGCTAGACTTCGAGCAAGATGCAAACTGTTGACATAAGTGAGCCCACAAGTGACTCAAAGTCTGCTAGTATTCTCTCTACACTCTTGAGTCTTACTAGTATAAAGTACAACTCATATATAATATAAGTTTTATATCCATGTGGGAGATGTTACACCACAAGGACTAATATTCTTCATCAACAAGCGATTTGTTACATGTTGGCTTATGCAAACCTCCAACCGTCCCATTGACTTTTCTCAAATAAAGTTGTAGCTATATATCTATAAATAAATGAATATGCTAAAAAAGACACGTGAAATATTTTATGCAACAAAATTAAAAATCCTAAGTCTTTCAAAGTAAAGTATTTCATGCCACATCTTAGGTCTTTCCAAAGACAGCTAAAATATTTCATGAGTAAAATTAAAATCCTAAGTATTTCCAAAGTAAAGTATTCATGGAACTATGTTCCAACATATTAAAATCCTAAGTCTTTCTTAAGACAAGTTAAATATTTTTTCAAAAAAAATGATGAGTCAAGGAAACTTGATTAAGCTAGCAACATTGAGAATGACAAAAAACATAGTGTCATTGACATTATGATGCGACTACCTACAAAGAACAGATTACATCAGGCCTATGAGAAGGTTGAAATGCACGTCATTGTCGATGAGTTTCCTTCTACTTATGATGATGATGTTTTCTTTGAGTTACCAGCTACTTCAGTGAAACATCACACAAAAGGTACGGAGTCAAAATTTGATGGTCATATTTGGAGTGATCCTGTTACAACAAATATAGTATTTCCTGGTGTGGTTCATAGAAAGGAATGTGGAGGTCACCTTCATTGTATGAATGCAGCTTGTGGTTATAAAAAAAGAATTGGGATAGAGAATGAGACACAATGGGATAAGAGATTGATTAGAGTGTCCCAGCAAATGTGTCAAGTGAATCATATGGCTCCTTATCATGTATACATTGTGGTCGTCCACCAGTTTCATTGGAGAGATGTTACTATGAAATGTTACTTTGCATGCCAAAATGTAGAGACGGTGTGAATCTTACTCATGAAGTCATACACCATGGTCATCATAATCATCCCATTGGATATGGTTTGACTAGAGCAAATGATGCCATTAGAACTAGACTTTTTGAAATGGTGTGAGGGATGGTGGTGTTGTATGCCCTAAAGGGATGCAAAATATAATTGTCCAAGACATTACTATGGAAATTTTATTGTCTAAAAACGTGCAAGACGGGATTAAGATGTTGGATGTTGAGCTACAAGACTTTCTAAAACAATGTGAACCTTTGCTCGACAAAAGAAGGTAATTGCCATATTATTTGTCATTGCATTGGTTTATTAAATTATCTTATTGACAATGAATATAATATTGACCAATTTTTGGTATGTGTATAGATTATTAAGATGGATTGAGGAGGGTCGACATGACTCTCGACCTATGTTAGATGGGCTAGATGGAATTTTATACTTGAAAAGACATTGTAGATAAAGTTTATTTCCAAAGTGTAGTGTTTCCTAGACAATCGCATAGTTCATTCAATAGGTGTCATGTATTTAAAATGTCTACCCAAGGTTGTGGTTCAAGGGTTGAATTGGGTAAATAAAATGAGACTTGGGGGAGAACTGGGTCAAAGATTGGACTACCATGGCTTGTCATGTGTATAATACTTTTATCCAAGAGTTGCAAACAATTGCAACTTGTGACTTCAAGGTGGAAAATACTAACACAAAAATTCTATTTTGGGATACTCTCAACAAAGTAATGGTTTTAGAAGGGTTTGACCATGTTGAATTCAAAGGGTTCATGGCAGAGATGAAACCCAAGCCAATTGGAGAGCTGTACATGCCACTTTCAATGGTGGCCTTGGCAATATAATGGAAGGGAAAGAGGGGTCTTGCCTTTTCCATTGGGAGCAAAGTCTTCATTCCCATGCAAAGGCATGTATAAAAGTTGGTTGCCAAGAGGAATTTAAAATTTGATGTAGATGCTGGAAGGATGGCTCTATAGAGAAAACTATAGAAGTCAAAATGAGAAGCCTAAGGGCATGGTGGAATGAAGGAGATGCAAGTAATCCAGACTTTCCATGGCTTGAAACTTGGTTTGCATGGTGGTAGGCTAGGATTTCCCATTGGGGCCCAAACATTATAGAGGTTGGTTTTGTATTTCTCTTGAATTTGTTTTTATCATGTTAATAATGTAAATTTTCCATTACAATATCTCTATACAATGCTTGGTTTGTAGAGTATGTTAGATAATGAGAAGTACTTGATACCTCAAACAAATCTAGCATACTCATGGTAGTTGGAGGGCTGGATTGAACCATGTCAAATATGTCGGTCTCTACAATGCCTTTGTCAGTGACCTCTCAAATGCAATTCTACAAAGTTCTAGATACACATATTTTTTGAAGGGCCAGTTCATCGGGAGGGGCCAAGTCTAGAGACCTTTAAAAAAATAAGATCTTCAAAATCTCGAATTGACATTAGCGCAAAGGAAATGGATGTTGCATCTGAAGTATGTTTTAATGATGGAGAGGACAAGACTGTGTGAAGGAAAAGGCCAAAGTCAATGCCTTCAAATATATGTGAGGATGATAGTCACCACCTTGAGTACAATTACGCAAATAAGAAAAGATACTCCATGTCTCCCAAATCTATTACTAAATTTGCAACAGAGAGTTTTGAGGATGATGATTCCAAGAATGTGCAAGAATATGAAGTGCATGATGCAAATTGGGCATTGCAAAGAGTTCCTGTAATAAGCGAAGTCCGTTGCTAGGCTTGGCTTGGACAAGGAGGAAAATGTAACAAGCTTGTCAATGTAAAGGATCATGAAAACTGACATGGAGTTGTTGCACCATCATTTTTTTGGAGGATTCAAACACCAAGTGGAGTATGCTCCCAAATGATTTGGTTTTGTGTAAATGATATAACCCACACGAGAAGCCATCAACTAGCATTACAGGTATTCCAAGGGAAGGTGGAAGGTCCAATCAGGAACATCCTTGATAAGTGCGGAGATTAGGAGTATCAACTCTAATGGTGGGTAAGTTATGCTTCACCAATTCAAGCCCATGATGAAACAATAGTATTGCATGAAGATCGACCTCGGCGTCGAGATGGCAAAGCAATCAGATGGCGAAACAAAATCACCAAAGAAATGGAAAATAGAATTCAGAGGTCATTGGTCATGAAATGCATTGTTAAGGATGCAACCATCATGAAGTCCATGGAGCATGCTGAGTTCATTGTGTCTACAAAAGGATCAATGCAAAAAGGTATTGAATACAAGGTTGACATTTCTCCATTTCCTCCTTGTAATTGTGAAGACTTCATTGGACAATCATGCAAATTGGATGCCTATATTCCATGCAAACATATTTATTACATCTTCTTTTCATACCTTGGATTGGATAGCATAAATAATATGTTTCTTCACCAAGCAACCTTGAGTAAAAAAGAGATCTTCTAGTCCTTGTCCCGCATGCCTTGAGGTTTAGTTTTTGGAGACTACACCTTCATGATCGTCAACTGAAAATGGAAGGGCTATTATAATAATCCTTTTTTCCATGAGGATTTGGAACCACAAAAATAGTATTTTTTTGGACACTGAACCTTCATGATGTTGAATACAAAACGAAAGATATTTATAATAATACTTTTTGCCATGAAGATCTTGAACCATAAGGATAATCTTTTTGGAGTCTTCCTTGTGTAAATTTTTGGTTTGTTTCTCTACTTGTTGATAATTGTGGCAGGACGCTTTGTAGGATGATTCTACAATCACAAGACTTTTAATATGTCTTTTATGTGATAAATCATGTCTTGCTTTACAGTGATGTAGGTTAGAAACTTATTTGAAATAACATGAACTCAACACAACAAATAGCAAAATACCAAACAAAGAGTGTAAAATATTTTTACTTAAAATTTGGCTATATTTGTTACATTTCCTTTTGTACCTTGGATTGGATATAAAAAATAATATGTTTGTTCACCAAGATTGATTTTCCAAGCATTGTCTCGCATGCAGTGAGCTTCATGAAGGACGACTATAATAATCCTTTTTGCCATGAGTAATTTGAACCACAAGGATAGTGTGCTAATTATTCTCCACTTGATAATTATGGTATGACATTTTGAAGGATGATTTTACATCACAAAAGTCTGAACATGCCTTTTATGTGATAAATCATGTCTTCATTTTCAATTACATAGGTTGAAACTTTATTGGAATACACAACAAATAGCATAATAGAAAATATTGTGAGTGTATTTGACTTAAAATTGGGCTATATTATTTACATGTTACTTCTATGGATAGCAAAGGTAATATTTTTGATCACCAAGCTAACTTGAGTACACAAGAGATCTTCACAGCATTATCCTACATGCCTCAAGGCTTGGTTTTTGGAGAATGCACACCTTCATGATGTTGAACAAAATTTGAAAGGACTATTATAATAATCCTTTTTACGATGGAGATTTTGAACCACCAAAATAGTATTTTTGGAGTCTTTTTCATTGCTCCTTATGGAAACTTTGGGTTTATTTATGTACTTGATACTTGATAATTGTGATCGGACACCTTGTAAGATGATTTTACAATCATAAAACTTTATACATGTCTTTTACTATGATAAATAATATCTTCATTTGTAGTGATGTACGTTGGAAACATATTTGAAAAAACATGTTAAACTTGTCCATATAAAAAAAGTAGAAAACTATGAGTGGAAAATCTTTTGAGTTAAAATTGGGCTAGTGTAACAAAGATACGGAATACTTGATTTTTCTAAGGTCAAATGTAATCTTTTCTCTTTTTTGGGACTATACATCCCTTTTAATTAAAAAAGGGGTCTAGCAACTTGATTTGTTTTTTGGTTATTGGTTATTGTGGTATTTAAGGTTTACAAGGATAACCACTACACCCCTTCATTTACAAAATGGTTTCATAATCATGGCTTCATTTCATGAACTTCAAGAATTAGAAAACTTCTAAATAGTCAAAAATGAGGATATCCATTTCTTTTCTTAAGCAATATGACCCCTTTATTCACAAAAGGGGTCCATAAACATGGATTGTTTTCATAAAGTTTGACACACAAAAAATTGCATTCTGATCGAATCTACTCAAATGCTCAGATGGATTTGCTAAAAATTTGGAAATCCCCGTTTAGGACCAAAATAGACAATATGGCCCTTGAGGGGTCCTCTCTAGGGCCAAGGGCCATATTGACATGCCATATCCATCCAATGGCATCCTAGATATTGTATGCAATTGTCAATATGGCCCTTAAGGGGTCCCCTCTAGGGCCAAGGGCCATATCAACATGCCATATCCATCCAGTGGCATCCTAGATATTGTATAATGCATGTCGATATGGCCCTTGCCTCTATAGACGAGACCCCTCAAGGGCCATATCGTCTCGCATATCATCAATTGAATTTTCCTTGGTTGCACAAGGAAATACATTTTCCTTGGTGCACTAATATATAACTCCAAGAACTAGCATAGTGGCTGTCATAGATCTCCTTATGTTTGCCAGTGTGGTGGTTGCCATGGATCCTTCTATAATAAGTAAAAATAGGTAAGTCCATAACTCCAAGAACCAGCGCGGTGGTCTCTCCAAGCTAACCTTGAATTTTCTTGATCTGCATGGGTGCGCTACCCGGTGACATGTGGCAAAGCTACTACAAAAGCTTGGGTGATAATAGGTAGTTAGTCCAGAGACTACACTACAGTGGTACTCAGAATGATAGATTGTGTCTCATTATTACACTAAGAACCAATTGTGGTCTCTCGAAGACAACATGGTCTGCATGGGCATGCTACCTAGTGACAGGTGGCAAAGTTGTGACAAAAGGATATGCAATGACAGGTGGTTAGGCCAAAGACTACACTGCATGAAGCACGGCAGAGCTGCCATGTGTTGAGCTCTGTAGTGTTCAGAATAAATAGGTTGTGTCTCATTATCATGCTAGTGCGACATCATGACATTGGGGAAAAATTTCACGAGAGCATAGGTCCACTTAAAATTCAAAATCTCTCCCAAAAGTGCATCATGTTGTGGCCCCAAAATGGCCTGAAAAATAGTTCCACGATTGGCTACACCCAAGCAAACGTTGATCCTATATCTATCCTAGTGAAATTTATTTGTGTCCTTTTTGTCCCTCATTAGTTTTTCTTACTTAAACTTATCATTAAATTCAATACTAACAAAGGTTAGTCTACATTTGATTTGTAACACCATGATGATACTTAATTCCCTTCCCTGTAGATATTCAAACCCCCTGCAATGTTCTATATGAACATTTTCAAATACATCTACACGTATGAATGTATGTATGTATTTACACACACACACATGTATATATATATATATATATATATATATATATATATAGAGAGAGAGAGAGAGAGAGATACATACACACATACATACATACATACATACATACATATATATATATAGAGAGAGAGAGAGAGTTGGTCAACCCTTGCTCATAGAAGGAATTGGGATCATGCTAATGCCTCTGAGCTCATACCATACTGTGGATGTACATGGCACTAAGCCTTCGCGGAGTATGTGAACTGGCATCAATATTATAGCATTTTCAAGGACTCACCATTGTGCCAATGCCTCACAGATCACACCATACTGTGGACATGCATGGCATTTGCAATACTATTACCCACTCTCCATATGAAACTATATACCTGAGATGATGAGCATGAAAGGAAAGAGAGATGAGCCATGTAATAGCCACATGTAATCTCAATTACCCACTCTCTGTGTGTGTCTCTATACATTAGACAATGAGCATAAAAGGTGACCATTGCAAGCCCCTCGAACACCAACTTCCTTTAGTAAGAATACCTTTCAAAAGCTTGAGTATAAGATGAATTTAATAGTTTGCCATGAGTAAAAAATAGTCAAATTAGCATGATTGTGTTCTACACTAAAAGAGTCTCAAATATGTCTTTACAACTTGAAATTTGGATAATAAATGAACAAGCTACATTATTTTTAAAGGAGGTTGGTTTTCATATTTTATTTTTTTTTCAGTTTCACCCCCCCCCCTTTGGGTCTCACATATTATGAAAAATAGTACGAATCTTAAAATCTTGCATATTTTTTAAGGTATGTACCTTATTATTTGTGGGAGTGGAGACTTGAGATTTTCATCCTTTTTCCTAACATATTTAAAATTTTGTAAGAAATCCATGCATATTTTATATGAACCTTGTCCCTGCATACCTCAATTTTTGGACTCAGGGGGGTCACTATGTATAAACCTCTATATCACGAGCGTTCAAGGCCTATTTTTAAAATCCCTTATCTATAAAATTTTTATTAATAAAATATACCCCTTTTCTATACAAATCTATAGATTTTTTCCAAAACTATTTTAAATAGTCCCTTATGTATATTTATTTCTGTAAATTTTAGAAATAAAAAATATCCTTCTGTTGAACTCACGTGATAGGGTTACATTACCATGCAATTAAGAGATTTAACATAGCTGATCTTCTATTAGAATATTTAGGTAGTCCTTCTTAGCTAGTAGTGGGAATAGGCTCTACTATAGCCAATGTAAAATTTAGATTATACAACATACGCAAAATGTACACCATACGCTTTACAAAAGCATATAAGTATATCCTCGAAAGCATGCCTTTCACTCTACTAAGGTTCTTTTTCTAACATTTGCAGAATTCGCAAAGGGAGAGTGAACGTCATTGCACATGCCAATAGATGTATCCTCGCTGAACGACGTGATATTACAGTGCACGTGAGCTTGACAAGCATAAAAGTGTCCGTCGGCCAGATAGAAAAAGCAGAAGCGAACGTAGTCCAATCAAAACAGAGCACCCGGCCAGGGTGACAGGAGAACGAATGAAATTGACTCAGAATTAGTCCACGTTCCAGAGAGCTGATAGAGTGCGCCATTCAATTTGCAAGCCAGTACACAAAACAGAATCCACGAGATTCGAAATTACAACAAATAGCGTCACGCTTCGTCATGTCGATATCGTATAAGCTAGTCACTCACGACAAGACTTGGCTGGAATTCATCCGTATGTTGTAGCAAGTTGCGACTTCGGGTATTAAAAGATCTACAGGACGCCTTTTTAAAGTCAAAGAGAGAGAGAGAGAGAGATGATATTACGGCGGAGATGGTTTGCTATTCGAGTTATTTGTGGCAGTGATGCAAGTAACTACAATCGGATTGAGGTAGGGTCGGCGGAAATTTGGAATACAGAATCGTGGTGAAACGTGCACTACCTTTCAAAAGAGGACACAAAACTTGTCGTGGCCTTGTGAGAGCCAACAAATCGTTGATAATCAGATATCGTGGAGCGTCAAGTTGTGCCTGATGCAACCTTTTGATACCATCATATGAGAATATACTACCTACAACACTCTCGTAACGAGGCAAGAAACACGCGCAACCGACCGCAAGAAGTCTACATCGTCCAACCGCTTTACGATAAAAAGTGATCGTCCCGTTAAGCAGCAATGCTCAGTCCAAATCAATTATTGAGTGACTTC
Organism: Dipteris shenzhenensis; assembly: GCF_047967505.1. Classification (NCBI taxonomy): domain Eukaryota; kingdom Viridiplantae; phylum Streptophyta; class Polypodiopsida; order Gleicheniales; family Dipteridaceae; genus Dipteris; species Dipteris shenzhenensis. The sequence goes on from NC_141612.1 coordinate 43,144,179, forward strand.
TTGTTGCCAATTGCCTATTGTTTTGTGTCCGCCACATAATTCCATTCCCACATACTTATTCGAATTTCGGTGGATATTCTCTATTGTGTGTCTCCACCAATTCCTACAGTGCCAAAAGGTCCAGCCCTTTGATGGGTTCATTCTCGAGACACCTTTATATACCACTTCATAGCTCTCTTGCTACATTACTTCTCTTCCTAGCTTTATCTCATGGATAGGAAAAAGAGGGGAAATAGCTATTTTTGTTATGCCGTACAAATGTACCAGGGGAAAATAGGGGGAAAATAGAGTGGGACCAGGGGAAAGATCACCCCATGCTCTGGACCTCATGGTGCAATTTTCCTTACCTTCTAGAACCATTTATGTGCCATTTCTCTAGTAATGATGTGACATTTCCTTATAGCCCTCTCATTTTCCCTTGGATCATTATGTCATGCATCATAGGAAAAACATCCAAATTATTCTCTTCAAAGGGAAAAGCATCCAAAATAGCCTACGTTAGGTCCGAACTCCCTAGCAACTGCCTTATGGACTGGAAGCTCCAGCCAACCGCATTTTTCCATTGATCACCTTTTCTTGCCACTCTCTATGCATTACGAACTTGACTCCCTTGCTACACAACCTCTTAGAAGCTTGACCTCTCGTAAAAGGTAACCTCTTTGAGTGATGCTGCTTGGTTTTGTGGCTTCAATCCTTCATTTCCTTGTCATCTTATCTACTTTATCCTTATCTACTTTGTCCTTACTAGCAAAGATGGTAAACATGGGTATACATGTCGCAACTCTTGGGTAGACAAGGGTATACATGTTGCAACTTCATCGACTCTTGGAGTCTCTTGAAGTCTTTTTTCTTCTAGCGATCAACAAAAGGAGTAGACATGGTACACGATTCTTGCTTGTCTCTATGCCAACTTAGGCTATGACCTAGATCCTTGCTTGGTGCCCTTGTTCCTTTCATTCCAACATTTATTTCTTAGGCTGCTCTATTTTAATGCATTAGTTGTACCCATAGTCTTATTCTTTTTAGTTGTGTTCACAGCCTTCACACTCTAGTTTCACTCCTCCTCCAAGGAGCTTTCTTAAACGTGGTGTTCGACGAACTTAATTCAACTTGAACATATAATATGAACTAGGGGTCCTTTTGAAATGTGGAACAAAGGAGCAAAGAATGAATGTGGCACCATGAGGAAAAACAAAACCCATTCTGAGTGTAGATGTGAATATAAAGCCTTTTTGTAGAAGGTATATTATGATCAAAGGTTGTTACTTAACTAATCCCACCTAATAATGCTACTAATCTCATCTATTTCACCTACTAAGTTGTCATCTGCACACACCAAACCTTATCATCCTCATGGCACTCCTTATCTCTCAAGTCTCATAGGCATAATACACCCTTATGAGCCTTTTATTATATTTTATTCATGTGATGTGTGATTAGATCCGCATGACTTCCTCCCTCCCAAAGATGCATCATACTTGAGTGCATTTCATACATTTTAGCCTTTTCCAAAGTAAAAATATCATCCCCCCATAGCAGGAAAATACAATGTGGTGGAGTAATCCATCAAATCAATACAAAATAGATGTAGGCATATCCATGGTAGTCAACAAATAGATCATATGTTGGAGGATTGGTGTGGAAGGTCGTGTTGATGTCGAGAAAATCTCCATCATTCATACTAAGATAGGCTGTTGAAGGATTATCAAGAGTCATGGGTATGATTATGATAACCATATCAACATAATCAAAAAGTTGGTGCATATCTTATTGGTTGATCATCTCTCTCATATTAAAGGCAAGATGATGTCATTTTTTCCATTGGTCCAAAAGATTGAGTTGATGTCCATATTTATCTTTCATGAGCGTGTGATACTTGCCATTAGGCATACTAGCTTTCTTTGCATTGAGCTCATGCTTAGCTTGATTTTTAGCAAATGTCAAAGCCTAAACATATTGGAAATTTCCCATTAACAAAGTGTTCATTTCATCCAGTTGAGCCTACATGAAGTCAGGAATGTATGTGTCAATCCAACCCATGAATGTCACATAATCTTATCGCAATCAGCATTGTAGGTTCCATGCATGAAGTGGCCAATAGCATGCAATAATATCCATGTGTCTCACAAAAGATTACAAATAATGAATGGCAAACAAATATGCAAAGATAAGTTGCCAAAAGAAATGCCTTGTAAAATTATAGGAGGGTGCTCTCAAGCTACACCAAATAAATTGCCAATGTAAGCACCACATTGAATGGATCTCTGATTTGAATAGATCTAGAGATCAAAATCTATAATGCTTGCAATTTTGATCTCCAAGTTCCAATAAGGTTGAAACTTTTCTCCATATAGAGCCTTTGCAAATAGTCGGTACTGCCCATAGATGCACAAAGAGCTAAGAATGATCATAGGAGCTTCACCATGTCAGTTGTAAGTGCCAGAATAAAGCTACAATGCCAAATACATGCAAACATAGACTAGGCAAAGCAGTAGCTCAAAGCAAAGAGATAGGCCTTGTTTCTCTAAGGCCTAAAGAGATAGGCCTTAGAGAAACACGTATCAGACTACAAAATCCATTTTGAGAAGCAAGCCAAAGTAAACCACAAACATAATATTATCATGCTGCATTAACTATTAGAGTAAAAGGCCTAGGAGGTGGCATGACTCACCATCACCTTGGACTAGGATGAGTAGGCTCCAAAGAAGAGGTCACCTTCACCAAGTTTTCATTGAACTTTTCATATTTGGCTATTCAATCACAAAGTTCCCACTCATATAACTTCCACTTTACCACACTTACTATGAGACGGCTTCCTATCTCATGAAACAGCCATGCAATTGATGTCCTTACACTTTGATCCATCCTAATCATATGCTAGGGTCTTTGTTATGTGTTATAAAAAAGAAATAACCCACTACATGCATGCATCTAATAGAATCCATGCATTTTCTATGGACATGTAATGATAGAAGAATGCATATCCCCAAGGACCCTATAGACTGCGGTGAAATATGCAAAATGACCTGACTTGCGGGAGAATGCAACATAAGCATACATGAATAATATGTCAAATGAAGTGAAAATCCAAACATAATAAGATATCTAAGCCATCTTGACCCTCCATTCTCTCACACATTTGGTTTAATGGAGGCTTATGTTAGAAATGTTATCCCATCCTTCACTAATCTTGTACTGGCCATGGTGTGGCACCCATTCTTCATAAACTAGGCTCAATGCCTCCTTCAAAGGTGAGGTGGGACCCCTTCTGGGTCAAAGTAGATTGTCATGGTAGAAAATAGAGAAAGTGCATGTGGGTGATTGTGTGCACTTGGCAATGAGGCTCTGGTTGACTGGTTTAATATTGCTCCCACCCTACCTCTTACATCTAGAGATGTCCTAAGGGATGCCATGCAAGTGAGTGCATTGAACAAAGTCTAGAATTAATAAACAAAGAAGAACTTACCAGGAAAAACCCTACTAAAAATGACAAGTCAAAATCCTTGAGGTACCTCATAGCTAAAACCTCAATATTGAGGTGATCAGTAACAACAATGAGTAAGAGTCTCAAGAACTTATTGAAATCCCACTAAGAAAATAAAAAGTAAACAATGTTTAATGCTTAGTAAAACCTTAGACCTGCCAACATTATCAAGAAATCCTAGCACAATCATCAAGTCTATCCCGCTCTCCCCCTCAAAATCTAAAGACACCTTGGAACCTGCCAACCAATTCCACTCTAACAATATTCGCATCCAATTGATCCACTTGGACAATGAAATCCTAGCAAAGCTGATCCACATAGATTTCCAAGGGCACAGCATACTTTTGTTGTGAAATGATTAATTAATATAACTTTTGCCAGAACTCAATCCCCCAAAAATAAAATCCATAAGGTCCAAATTTATCTCAAATAAACATGCATAAGATCCAAATTTATCTCAAACAAAGTAACTCCATGCCCTCTATCATTCTTGTCCCTCATTCATTAATGATTGAGGAAAAAAACTCTTTTTACTAAGAACAAAAGATGTCTATCCTATGGAGAGAAAATGTCCACCCCTCATGTGGAATACCAAAAGGCGTAGTAAACTCAGTAGTGATAGAACATAAGTTGTTTGCAATAGAGCTTGTATCCTATAGAGAAAGAAAATTTTCACCCCTCATGGGGAATGCCCAAAGGTGTAATAAAATCTATAGTAATAGAAGCTATACCTAGAAAAATAATCATTGAAATATTGAACAATGATTATCGATGATGGTGATAGAGTGACTCGGCAGCAGTAGACTTAGAAGTTGAAACACAGCAAAAAACTCAATAGGGTTGCTCTAAAATTTTATTGCAACTAGTCTTGCTTTATGCCAACATTGAAAAGCATTCCCTAGTGTTCCAATTCATGACAATCTCTTTCTTGAGCTAGATATGAGGCTCATTGAAGTCCAGGAACTCTTTGTCCAGTATCCTTTGTTCCCATTCATCAAAACAAAGAATGAGCCCTGACTTTAGCCAATAAGCCTTGATTCACTTTTGATGCATCCTGTACAAGTATTTCTTCAAATTTACTCATCTCCTATCTGAAGCCAAACAACTTTACACAAATTCAAATTGATTGACTCTAGAATCCAATCCATCAAATCCTCATGTAGATCTTTGTCAATTGTCACACATACTACACTTACCTAGAGGAGGAGATGACACTCTTCTAAATTCTTAGCTCTCAGTGCAAAGTTGTAGTGGACTATTTTATGAGCTTTTTTCTTTTTTTCCAAATAGTTTTGTGCTTTTTTCATGTCAACATGACTTGGATACTACACTTGAGATGGCTTAAGCGGCATTCACTTATTTATTGCTCCATCGGGAACTTCTTTGCAAATGCAAGGTCCAAACCACGTTCAAATCAATTGAAGGGTGATCCTCCTTTATTATTTTCAATCATCTTTGTGTGAGAAGGCCAAGGAATAGAGCCGACTGCTACTTTGTAAGATTGTTATGAGTAGGGTCCTACAGCCAAGGCATTTGAGAGTCAGCAGAGCAGGCAATGGCAACATTCTTGTCGAGAAGTGGTGGAAAGGTTTAAGAATATTCTATTTCCCTAAGGCTAGTCTAGTCTTTGTGAACTATTTGTTTCACAGAGAAGTCGAGTTGTCAAATCTACAATTGCAATTCACATGTGGGTCTAAGAGTAGTAATTTAGTGTTGTTTAGTACTAGTTATAGTAACTATAGATAAACCATGTGTATTTAGTACTAGTAGTAAATAATACAATTAGCCTATAATGCTAACATAGTATTATTTAATTAATTTATTTTTTTGGGAAAAAAGAAGTATTTTTTTATATAATCTCTCAAGAGACAGAGAATCACATAAAGTTACAATTACAACTAGTTTCACTAGTACATATGAGAAACCAAAACAAAAAAAGGGAAAGAAAATGAAGATCATACATCAAATATAGACTTCAGAGGGTCTATTGATTTTGCTTTGAAGTCTTTGAATCTCGGTAGTAGATAGCCCATTTGCCTTACTTTCTAGCCACCTTCAACTTTGCAAATTGCAAGCTCTAAGGCTTTTATCTTTAGCTGAGTTTTGGTGAGTTCCTCTGCAATCCACACTGGAAGTCCTTTCAACTTGTTAGACTGTTTAAGAATCTGTGTTCTTTCCTCTCGTGTTGCAAAAGTGAGAATTGCATCAGCATCTTTCCTGTCCAATTTCAAATTCTACATCTCCCCACTCAATTCCTGGCAGAGCTTTGCTAAGTTTCTCGAAGGTTTCAATCTCACTATCTTCTGCTACATTCCAGTTGTCTAGTAGTCATCCAATATTGGAGTTGAGATGCCTTTCAGCTTTCTCCTTTACTTTCTTCTGAACTTGTAAAGAGCTCTTTATCTCTCCTTTGAGCATCTCTTGAATCTCTCCCTTAAGGTTCTTGTGCAACTCTTCCATTTGATTGAAACTAGCTCCTCATATAAAACTACATTAGGCATTGGATTGTTGAATTTGAGCTCAGCAATTCTCAATCTCTCTTCTAGCTTTTGAAACCTATATTTTAGCTCACTATTCTCTTTCTTGAGAAGGAGAACCTATTATAGGGGAGGGAGGATGACTTCATTCTGCCTAGTATTGGGCAGAGATGATGCTACTATTGCAGCATAGGAAGGCTGCTTTTCTGCTTTTTAGTCATTCATTAAAAAAATGACAAAATGTCAGGACCCCCCTACTTGCGATGGTGAAATCGCGCAAATGAAACATAATCTGACTTTGATCCAGAATAAAAAAGTGTATCTTATCTTCTAAGGAACAAAATTATTTTTACTTCAAAGTGATCCGAGCAAAACTCCAATAGTTATGCTTGATTCTTTATCTGTGAAAAAACCAATCTAGAGCAGCAGCCTGGCAGAACTACGTTTGAAGGTGAGAAATGGCTAGGAGGGGAGCTCCTAAATTTCTTCCTGAGTAAGATCATCTTGATGGCAGAACTATGTTTGAAGGTGAGAAATGGCTAGGAGGGGAGCTCCTAAATTTCTTCCTGAGTAAGATCATCTTGATGGTGACTCCAAGGTAGAATCTAACCCCCTAGTCTGGGCCATGGAGTTCAGCCCAGCTAGGAGCACGAAGGAAGAAGAGAGAGAAGAGGAAAAGGAGCAATTTCTCTTTGTCTCCTTCTTGTTGCATGTTTCAACATAGTATTATTTAAGCTTTATAATAGAATGTTTTTTATACTACAAAGTACTATATTGGTAGCCTTCTATATCATAGATTGTAAGGATTACTAAAAACAGTAAAATTTTAACACGCATGTTGCAAACTTGCCAATTTTTTTGAATTTCATGGACGCCACCCACTCTTCTGAAAAAAAACTTCTTGCAAGATGGAGAATGCACTATGTATGCTCAAAAATATGAACTACTTTACACAACAGATAATATGTATACAAGCACAGTGCAAACATCACATTAAGAGACTCTCTACACTACACACTTGCATATTTATGGAAAGGGTTAAGTATTACGTTAACAAAATTTTTATCTTATTTTTCATTGTACACCGAAAGACTTGCAAAGCATGTTGGATGCTATATTGGTGCATGGATCATAACCCGCAACCCATCAAGTGCTACATATTAGTGCATGGATCATAACATGCTTTGTCAGCTCCTCCATCAAGTGCTGCATATGAGTGTTGAATGCACCTCTTGCCTCTAACTACTATGGCCAATTCCAACCTTTTTGTGGTGGATTCCATCTCCGCTTCCAAATTTGCCAAATCCATTGCCAGCTCTTGTTCTAGTATCCCACTAGTGGTGCTAGGAACATTGTTGAGTTTGCTACATACCCAGTCGGCAGCATGTTTAATAGAGTCAACCTATTTTGTGGCTTCTAATTTACCTACAACCACCACCTATAATTTCTTTTTCTATATCCCACCTTCATCTTCCAATCAAATGTGTCAGTTTGTTGTTCCACAATCAGCCTCTTGCACATCGTACTACTCAAGTTTAGCTTCACAAGACTTATTTAATGGCTTCCAATGCAGCTCTTGCAGCATGCTCCTATCTACTACTAATAAAAGTTCTATCTTGACTAGAACTTTGTAGATTGCTTTCTACATGGTGGGCAAAATCATCCCAATCCACCTTAGTGCCATCAATGGCTGCAACATATATGCTGGAAAAAACATTACCCACCTCATTGTTGATGATTGTTGTTGACTAGTATACCTTATTGTATATAGAAATTGACTCTCTTAAGGCTACCAAATGTTGTAGCCATGATGGCTATCTTTGTCTTGGGCTTACCATGTGTCTTGCATCTACTCCTCCATGTCATGGATAATTTTGTTGTATATTTAAGGAAAAACTTATAGCCATGATTCACCCGCCCTTTCCCTTTTCCTTTCTTATAGATTTCTTTGTTAGAGAGTATTTGAGGATTTTTTTAAAGATTTGGTAATACCAAGATTTAAAGTAAGAGTTATTTTTTAGAGACATGTTTAGATCTTCTATTTACAAAGAGTTACATTGTAACTCATATGAAACATCGCACATAGATGGAATGGGGCAAAAGTCAAAATAAAGAGCGCGAGAGAGAGAGAGAGAGAGAGAGAGAGAGAGAGAGAGAGAGAGAGAGTCCAAATTGCTTAGCTCATGTTAATGCGAGTTTATGAAATTTCATACGAGTTGGGCTTTTAGCATGTGGATTTTCTAGGCTGAAAATAAACAAGACAAGCAACACAAGGTACTGAGAGCAATACTCTTTTTTGAAGAGAGAAAAACGGGAAGCTACTAAAAGCAACCACACGAGCTAGAGATATCAGATACAAGGCGACAAAAGAGGCTCCACGTCGATTGCTTTTTTTTCAAAACATCCTCTTTAGACTTGAAAGCAAATCGTCGCTATAGTCTACCCCTCGTGAGACAATGCTAAAAATGTTAGTGTTTGATTTTCTATGTACTATTCGTGGAATCAATAGCCACTATGTAAGGTAAAGAAGTGTGTCTATATGTAAGGTAAAGAAGCAACCATCAAATTGTGTATACTTAGAGTGCATCTTACAAGACCCAAATTCACAATTAAATCAATAGCCCAATCATACCTAACCAAGCACATGTATCATCAACTAGGGTGGAACACAATTTCCAACCCCACTCCCAACATGAGAACACAAACCCCCTCTTTTTCACCTCAAGCCAAACAAGCAACTCTCTATGTATAAGCTCTTCGGATGGTACACCTTAGAGAGAATGAGTGGCTTAGCTTTGAGAGGATACACAAACAATTGAAGGGAAGAGGCTATGCGAGGATGTCTTCATCTAAGCACAAAGATACCTACACATCCACAACACATGATATAGATAGCCATGGGTTAGCTTTAGACCTTGTCCAAGAATCCATATGAAGCACGTGACATTATGGCCATACATGTCCATAAAATAGAGACACACATATACAAGCACACGTGCACGTATATAGATGAATACATACAAGGACACGTGTACACATGTGCATGTACATAGATATATAGTGTATGCACGTGCACACGCATGTGCACAAGCACGTGTATGCATGTGCATGCGTGTGCATATGCGACTCTCTCTCTCTCAATCTCTCTGTGTGCGCGTGCGCGCATGTGTGTGTGTGTGTGTGTGTGTGTGTGTGTACACACACACACACACACATAGATATATGTATGCATGTATGCAGACGAAACAAACGACATAGAATTTTTTGCTCCTCAGCTTTCAGTCGAAGAAGCATACAAGTGCCTGAATTCATCTCAGTTCTACTACTGATAATACCTAGGCAAGCCCACAAGACTAAGCAAAATACATTCTACCTTAAACAAAGAGCCTGCATATGTATTACAAAAGGCCTGTGTATGCTTTCCTCACTCTGCAGTGATTTTCTTGCGAGGGACACTGCTTAGCCCTAAATGATGAGGCAGAACATAGCAACTAAATCAATACTCTCTAATTAAAAAGCAAGAAATTTTTTACTTAATATTTTTCAGCCAGCCTGCTTGCCACGGTTCTTAGTTTTGAGTATACTTTGCCTGCTGGAGAGCCTAATATAAGGCTGCATAGAGCATCTCTAGCAACTCTGATGTTTGCAAACGAACCAAGTATGTGAATGCGAGTGTCAGCTATAACAATCCTGGTTCTGGTGGAATTTTCAATGGCAAATTTAGTTTTGCCACCCTTACCAGATAGCCTACCAATCGCACGGGACAAGTGCTCTCCTTTCAAGGTCTTCACATCTTTGATCTCAAACGACTCAATGTAAAGATCATCAAGCCTCAAAAGGGCAACGGCATCGGCAACGTCAAAACCAAGAACAAAAGCATGCACAAAGTCTGCACACTTCTGGAGAGCACCAGCATCAGGTGTGTCCCGCCTTGTCTTCAGTTCTACTTTCCGGGACTGCATCAGGAGTGCAAGCAAAACCACTTGTCAGAAGAAAAGTAGTAAGATGCATAATATACAGAAAAATGAGCTACATCTCTGGCAATAGCCTACCATGCAGACATCAGAACAAGGTAGATCACAAAGTTCTTGAGTGCATGCATGGCATATCACAAGTGTGAGAACCACAATTAGTGCACATAGATAGAGACATAATGCAGAATAGGAACTTGAAGATTGCTTCATTCCTACTTGAAAACGGTATAAAATGTAGTGATCTAGGGTATCAGTCCCCCAAAGCTTTCCTATTGAACTGATTTATGCTGTCTCCAGGCTCCACAACCAACCTTCACCATGTGCGCTATGTTTCTTCATTCCTCAGTTAAAAACGAAGTGTATCTAGTGTATCAGGTCCTCAAGCTTCTCTACCAAACTGACTTATGCTGTCTTCAGCCCCCAATCGCAGGCTTCACCAAATGCCATATACAAATCTGCTTAGAACTTGTTACCAGATCTCACATGCGCTAACTATGTTTTATGAGCCTGCTTGAGGCTCTTGCATCACCCACTTGCCTCCTACACTTAAATTGCTGATCATTTGCATCCCTTGGGGACCGGGGTGGACATCACATCCTGTCCAACTTGTGGAATCGAACAAGAAGATCGTTCAAGATCTTTGTCCCTTTCCAAAACTCAACAATTGGAATGGGTTTGTCTATATGCCAACTTTGTTGATACCAGAGTCAGAAACTACCTTGCGTGGACTACACAAATTCAGGTTAATTTCAGGTCACTCAGATCTTCGAGATAAGAAATTACATCTCTTTGATTATTTTGAGTGATAGTGGAGCTGCCCCGACTCGCTCAAATATGTGGTCAATCCCCGACCTTACTAGAAAGGTATCAAGATGCGACATTATCCCTACATGCTACAGGAAATTTTAGATTTCTCATGGATTGTTTCATGTCTCACACTGAAAGACCAATTCTACTGGCAGCCTACATGGATATTAAAAAAATCTTTCAATCATAAACATGAAACTTCACTCTATAAAGTGCTCGATCTTCAAAATTTGGAACAAAGCTGATCCACTAAGAAATAAAATAATTAAGTGAACTATACAAAATTGACCTCAGTCGGGTTTAATTTAAGACTAGAACTTCATATACCTAGATGAATCCAAGAACATTCCCAAACTCGTCCTCTAAAAACACAACATAGTGCAGTTTCAATCTCATGATAGTCACTCACAAGGTTGAAAACCATAAACTCCATCATGCATAGCAGGGACTAGCTACTATGACATCCCCACTGACGTCATCAACGCCCATTAGTGGGTGTAGACCATATACCTAGAATAATCAAGGAACATTCCCAAACTCATCCTCTAAAAACACAACATATTGCAGTTTCAATCTCACGAGAGTCACTCATAAGATTGAAAACCATATACTCCATCACGCATAGCAGGGACTAGCTACTTATGACATCCCCACTGACGTCATCAGCGCCCAACAGTGGGTGTAGACCATAGTATAAAAGTATGCTCTCACACATACAAATCCACACACCCAAACATACTTGAGCATCCATTTATACAAAGTCTTCGTACTGAGTTTCTGTTGGCACTCCGGAGGTGAAGGGCAAACTCAGCCATGACGAAGGCTAGCACTAAAGGAGAAGGCTAGAACTTCAAAAGATCTATGGATGAGACTATTCTCTCTTTGAATCAAAAGCGTTATCCTCTAAAAAATTTATGCCTTTAAAGCAAAGATTCTAAGAGCAGTAGACTATATACCCAGTGTACATCTACCCGTAAGATAATGGCACCCTCAAGTAAGTCTATATGAGAAAACAAGGATCCTTGGGGACACTCCTTGGATACCACGACCTTGAGCAAGCCTATGCCTCGTCTAGCCAAACACCTACATTAGTGGACTCATGTGGTATGGTGCACAAGGGTTGTGGTCATGGACGTGGCGCAGTGGTTGCCTAACCTCAAGGGTGATCCTTTTTATTGGAGGTGGCAAGCTTGCCAACTGCCCCTATTTGGTCTTTCTAATCTTCATTGTTTTGTAGGCTTTGGTGTCACAATAGAACTTGGACTACACCTTGGCTTGGGCCTAGCTAACCCTCGCCTTGGGCGCCTGTTTCAAAAGGTTTGGAAATATTTTATGAAGGAGAAGTCATATACCTTTGGGAAGTTCAAAGAGTGGCTCGCAAAGGAAAACACTCAAGACTCTTTCACATTAGCAAAGGCGGAAAATGTGTTAGCAAGGAGTTCTTAGCATTCCACAAGCAGTTCTTAGTGGTCTGCAAGCAAAGGGAAATTAAGATCCAAATGATAGTTTCTCTCACTCCTCAACAAATTGATAGTGGACTGTGGAGCGCAACAATTAGAGGCATTATGGAGATCGCAAGATGTTTGATGGAGGCCAAAATCTTACGCAGATTTATTGGGCTAAGGCTATTCAGACTGCCCTCAATGGAACGAAGGGCAAAGCACTTGATGTAGTCATGCTAGAGGTAGCTTATTCAAGTAAAAAATCCTTACGTTTCCTAAAGCCCATGTTCATATCCCAAATCAAATGAGAAATAGAAAGTTAAAGGATGTATCTTCATTATGTACAACATTGAGACCAAGGGATATAAGCTGTATGAGCTGGCTACAAAGAAATCGATTGTCCTAAGCAAAGATGTGCCTTCAGTAAGGAACATCCCACCATCAACACTTCATGATATCCCTATTGAGGTTTCCCAATATTCCTATTGAGGTGCCCAAGACAAGGGCGAGGGTGTCCAGGATGAGCTATTTCTACTCCACCTCCCTCCAAATCTTTGGTGCAAGAATCAAAAGTCACAAGCATTCTCGAACCCAATGACACAATCGTGCGACATTTTTGACACAACCAAGAGAGAGCCGAGGCACATGTTGGATACACGGCTCCAGTATCAAATGTTAAGGAGCCTTGCACTTTTGAAGAGGCAGTTGTGCATCCACAATAGATGGCACACTCCATTATCGCATGTTGCAAAGCCTCGAGGTAGTTGAGCATCCAAAATGGATGGCAGCCATGCAATCTAAGATTGATTCCATTTACAGGAATCTCACTTGGGACCTTATTGCATGACCACACAAGAGCAAGGTCATAGGTACCAAGTGGATTTATGAATCCAAGTATAAGTCCAACGGAATCTTGGACAAATACAAGGCCAGGTTGGTGGCAAAAAGGGTATGCTCGAGGGACTGGATTATGATGAAGCTCTTGCTCTTACAATCTACATGACAAACATTCGAACCACGTAATCTTCAGCAGCCCCTCATGGATGGCCCCTAGATGAATAAGTCTGCGTTCCTCACTGGGGCGTTACAGGAGGAGGTATATGTTGAGAAGCCTCCAAGATTTGAGATTAAGGGAAAGTGATTGGTGTGCGAGTAAAGGAAGGAATAGAAGAGCTGCAAATAGGCCTTGAGAGCATGGTACTATAGAATTGAGCAATTCTTGACCACAATTAGACTCAACTGGAGTCTTCAGACTCCAACTTCTACACACGAGTATGAGATGGTCTTTACGCTCATTCTATTATACCTAGATGAATCCAAGAACATTCCCAAACTCATCCTCTAAAAACACAACATAGTGCAATTTCAATCTCACGATAGTCACTCATAAGATTGAAAACCATAAACTCCATCCCGCATAGCAAGGACTAGCTACTATGACATCCCCACTAACAATGGGTGTAGACCATGGTATAAAAATATGCTCTCATACACAAATCCACACACCCAAACATACTTGAGCATCCATTTATACAAAGTCTTCGTACTGAGATTCTGTCAGCACTCCGAAGGTGAAGGGCAAACTCAGCCATGACGAAGGCTAGCACTAAAGAAGAAGGCTAATCAAAAAGTAGTCCAAATCTCTTCATTCACGCTACAACTGCTTGTGAAGTCTAAACGATTTCATTTTAGTCTCTCACAAACGAGCATCTAAATCTAGCTGATAAGGCAATGCACCATTTAAGATAGAAAGAATTATCGCAATACTAGCAAGCCATAACTTGAACGAAAACTTCACAAGGTGAAATTTGCATGTCCGCTAATACGGCAGAAGCATATACCTAGATGAATCCAGGAACATTCCCAAACTCAACACAACATAGTGCAATTTCAATCTCACGATAGTCACTCATAAGATTAAAAACCATAAACTCCATCACGCATAGCAACGATTAGCTACTATGACATCCCCACTAACATCATCAGCGCCCAACAGAGGGTGTAGACCATAGTATGAAAATATGCTCTCACACATACAAATCCACACACCCACACATTCTTGAGCATCCATTTATACAAAGTCTTCGTACTGAGTTTCTATCGATACTCGGAGGTGAAGGGCAAACTCAGCCATGACGAAGGCTACCACTAAAGGAGAAGACTAATCAAAAAGTAGTCCAAATCTCTTCATTCAAGCTACAACTGCTTGTGAAGTCTAAACGATTTCATTTTAGTCTCTCCCAAATGAGCATCTAAATCTAGCTGATGGGGCAACGCACCATTTAAGATGGTAAGAATTGTCGCAATACCAGCAAACCGCAACTTGGACGAAAACTTCACAAGGTGAAATTTGCATGTCCGCTAATACGGCAGAAGCATATCGTAGAGTGATAAGCGACACATTCTATTATACCTTATCATCTCTGGGAATATCGTAGAGTGATAAGCGATACACAAGTCATGCTTCAAGACGAGTTCAAAATGATGGGCTTCACTACTTCTTTGGTATGAAGATTCATTGGATGGAGGACGCAGTTTTTCTTAGTCAATACAAGTATATGACAAAGAGCAGTCCAAGAATTGCTTTCTTTCCAAATAAGATCCTTCCCACTTGGAGATGGTACGTTGTATCATTACTTGGTGGGATGTCTTCTTTCTCTCACACACACATGCCTTGACACCTCACTAATCACATTGGATAGTAGAGTCACTAGTTCTTTGGTATTTAAAGGCACGTAGAACTATGAACCTTCTACTCCCAAAACGCTAAGCTTGAAGGATACGCTGACTCAAATTGGGGTGAAGACATTGATTCATGATAGTCTACTCCAAGCTATTGCAATTTGCTTCTTGCTTCTTGGTCAAGCAAGAATAGCATACTCATCAATAGAAGTAGAGTATTGCACAGAGAGAGTGGCTTCATGCGAGGCTGTGTGGTTGAGACAGTTGTTTGCAAACTTAAGATTATCCTTCATTGACCCAATGTGGCAACGAAAGTTGCATTGCTATTGCACACAATCCAATGTTCCACAATCGCACAAAGCATATTGAGGTGGACATGGTAGAAATTGTTCATTGTTCGACAAAGGATAACCCACAGCCAAGAGAGAGGGTTTTGAAATACGAGCCCCATCAGCGAGCATTAGGCCTGCCCAAGGATGTTTTGCAAGGTGTTATTATGCCCTAGGCATGGTTTGGAATGCAGGAGGGGGGCTGCAGCAGAAGCTCCAGGAGCTGCACAGAAGTAGTCCACCCATGGACTGGAAATGGCCTGCTACGCACCCTTTTATAGGCTCCAAGCCAATCGGCCACCAGCAGGTCTCCTCCCCCCAGCCTCTTGATTCAATTTCCCCTCACTTCATGTGCCTCCACTCTATTTCCTGCCTACCAGAGCCTACCTAAGCCCTGTTGGAACCATACTATCCCACTTAGTACACAGTTCACTCTTTTGTCTGCCGTAATTAAAACACAGGTCAGTTTAGTGCATGTGTTGTCAAATCACTATCCTGCACACATATTTCTTTTGGTTCTCCACATAGCCATCACTAGATAGCACCCATGCAAGACTTATGCTCTTGCTGTTAAATTATTTGCTACTTTTCTTTTTGAATGGGCAGCAGATCTAAAGAACCACATTAGAAGAACATACAAAACTACCCTGAAAGGGCATCGAATCTTTGATGATTCGAAAGCTTCAATTCATTGCAAACTATGACAGTGACGTAGAAGACAAGCCAATATGATTTGATGCCTCACGGGTGAGAGTAGAGCACTCAGCAAGTCAAACTAACAATTCCATAAGTTTCTTGAAGTTATGTTATGTTCCATCAATGGGACATTCCATCAGCTCAAGAGTATCCCTACATTTGGTCTAGCCCATGGTTCACTCCTAGGTGCTCATACGTCCATCTTGCAACATCACTATGGATGACATGACACCTCTTCATCCAACAATTTCACCCCTTCCTGAACCCTTCCCCTAAATGTCACAACCAAAAGCATGTGCGCATCACCGCTCCGTAATACAGCCATGCACACAATAATGTGTTAAAGACATCTTTGCACACAAAGGAACACCCAAGAGGGGCTGCCCCTTCACGAAAAGGGATTAAACCCACCTGTCCCTCCGATTGGGCCACATTCAGACCGCACAACCTCCCCCTTGCCTAAATCTCCCATCGACAACGACTCCGCCCCTTTCGTAGGAACAAACCCCCCTAAGCGCACAGATACTCACGGCAACCTGCCTCCCAGGCTTGCAAAAAGAACCCGTATCCGCATCCGAGAGCCGAAGCAGACGTCGACACTTTTTGCTCAATTAGCTCACATAGTACTTCATTTCTGATCTCTCCCTTCAAATTAGAAAATCCCAGATCTGCAAGAATCCAAGAGTTCACATGTGTGGAAAGCACCCGAAGTCAACCTTTGGAAAGCCGAAATAGGGCTTTGGGCTAGTAAAGAAACAGGTCCAAGAGCGGGAAATGGGAGGACCGAGCAAAAGGTTGAAGCGTGGCAAAAAACCAAGATAGGACGGACCAAACCTTCAAGTTCATGCGAATGTCGATCTTCATCTGTTCAAAGATGGGAGTGTAGATCTCCATCCAGCGCTGCTTCAAGGGAGAGTAACGATGAGCGGGGACAGCAACTTTACGGAACTGGAATCGGCCACCACTGATTTCATGGGCAGTGAGGGGCTGAAATTTAGGTTTAAGAATGGGGGCGTCTCCTGTGTCCATAGGCTGCGTTTGCTCCTCCAAAGCGGCCATAGCTCTTGCACTTGCTATCTTCCACAAAAGTATACACACCTTCCCAAGCCCAGAAGCAAATAGAAGGGCATTAGGTTTCCACGTGTAATTTCACAAAACTAAATGAATTTCATTCAATCTCCTTTTGTGTATTTCCACGTGTAATTTCACAACACTACATGAATTTCATTCAATCGCCTTACATTCGAGAGAGCCTACAACGCACGGTAATGCAAAATGGGAGACCCCCGGTGTAGGCGAAGTCACTGGTGTTGAGCAGATTATAGGAACCATTGCTGCTCGTGGACGTACAAAGAAGCGCTGGAAATAAGGGGATTCTCGAATGTATGGATGATCTCGAAGGAATAGCACTGGAACTAGATAGTCTAGGCAAACTAAATAGCAGTGAATGTGATGCATCGCGACCGTCTCCAACACACCCTCAATCATAGCCAAGCAATAAGGAAGGTGTCACGTGCACAAACACGTGGACCTATGGATTGAAGGAAAGATCAACACTAAGCCCTTCCCCAAGGGGCAGGCCAAAAACTTCTAATTCTTTTATTAGCACTGCCCTTTAACCCTTATAGGATGAACAAGATAGAATCCTGAGCTGCTTCTGGGGCTTGAACTCAGGACTAGCACATACAAACCCACACGTTTTAGGATATATGCAATATTTTCCAAAATATAATCCCATAGATGTGCTCAAATGGGGTTTTTCGATCAATTTGAGTGGCTGAATGACTATATTTGGACATTGGATGTGAAAGTTATGCCACTTTTAAAAGTGATGTCCATGGTAGTTTCGCCAACAAAACTACCTTAGAAGGAGAGAGGGTTTTCAATGTCACCCCCTATTAAGTAAAAGTTGTAAGAAGGATCATAATGGAGTTTTCATAAAGAAGTCTACTCTACATGTGGGTTTCTTCAAAAGCTAGAATTTTCATAGAGAAGTCTACTCTACATGTGGGTTTCTTCAAAAGCCATCCCATTATGTTACTCACCATTTCCAAAGATTCATGTAAAGATTTGTGTATAAAATAAGCATTGCTATAATACTTTGCATATTTCTAAGTGAAACTATGTTTTGTTCCGATCTATTTTTGCCATATTTTTACATAGTTGGAAGCTCTTTTTTTCCTTCGCCCAGATGCTCGGAAGAGAGAGAGAGAGAGAGAGAGGTAACCTAAAAATTGAGATCAGGTGTGCATTGGACATGTTCTGGGATTGAGTGACAGACATATTAGAGCTACTCCTGCCACCAAATAGTTTCTCAATGAAATGTCAGAGCAAGTATTTATAGAATTTTATATCACCTAGCCAAGGTGTGGAGAAACAGAGGATCCAAGGTGAAAGAGATCATGAAAACCTTCTTACCTCAATGATGGAAATGCACAATTGGAATTAATAAAGCAAACTATGCCTTTTTCCTTGCCAGTTTGTGGAAAAAAGAAGTTAGATAGGTGAGCCATGGAATGGAAAGAATCCCACGTGTCTATTCACAGGAAAAACCAAAAGGAGAGAGGGTAGTAGGAAGACCATCAAATATCGCCCTTGTTCACTATACCCAAAAGGGCTAGTGGGTTTCAGACAAGCATTAACGCTGCACATCCTACATATACTACACAAGATAGAGGTAGCCATGACTGTGATGCATAGAGTCATATGTTGAGCCATAGGTTATAGACACGACAAGTAGCTTTTGCTAATCAGTCCCTTCTTCAACGAAGGGAGTATCCATGAGATGTTCATGTGTCTACCTTCTAAGTACCAAACTTATATCAATTGGGTACATTGATACTCTCCCCATGAAGAATCTCGCAACAAATGGCATGAACCGCTGACCAAGTTACGAGCACAATTGTTCTATCAGAGTGCTTTGGAGATTTGAATTGCTATTGTTAGTGCGATGAGAGCAGTGCATGAGTGGGGTTTTAGGCACATAGATTAAAAGCATGCAACTATATGTTAGATTCCACGGTGGATAGTAGATTGGCACATGTGGGAATTATTGATTGGAATAAGATTCTACTTTGGACTAAGAGCAAGTACAAGCAAGACTTTCTCCCCTAGTAAGATTTCCTTGGTTTGCATAGGAGTTATATGCAAGGAAAGATGCACAACCCAAACAAAAAGGTGCATGGTTAAAATTGTTAGATTGCTATGCTATGGGCTGGTTATTTAGCGAAGTGGTATACTTCCTTGTGGGTTGTGCAAAGGCATTGGATGACAACCAATACATGCAAGGGAATGTGCTCAAGCTCCTAGTGGATTGCAAAAATGGTCTATGCAAAGCTCAGCCTACCGAAAGGATGAAGGTGGACACTGCCTTGACAAAATTACATGCGCACCATGTTGATAAAAAGTCACAATGTGACTAATAAATGAGGTGAAGACATGCTTATAAAATCATTCATTTGTACACCACATCATGTTCCAATGTACATGTTTTGAATAGTTTTGTATTTACAAAGAGATGTATATTCTATAAACTCTCCAAGTTGTACACATTCCAAATAGTTTTGTATGGAAAGTGACTATTTTTTATATGGGTCAAACATTAATTAATATTTCATTTTCAATCACAATTGTGATGGCCTTCAATATAACCATTTAGGGGTAGTCTCATTTGAAGATTCCACTCATTAAGAGATTGCCTTCAAGACCTAATAGTAACCTACCAAGTCCACTTCAAGTTTCTAAGAGCTAACGACAACACAAATGACATCAATGTAGAGATTAATTAAGGCAAATGCAAAGCCGATCCATCTTTGGGGAAAGGAAGACTCCCTAACTTAGTACTTTGTTGAGAAAAGTGTAGTATCTCACACATTCTAAGGAGAGAAAGGGCTCATAGGACCACACCTCCACATAAAATGGTGTTCTCAATCAAGGACTTACAAAAGAGAGTATATCGATAATAGATACTAATTGAACCAAACATCATCATCACACTAAATTAGTCATGCATCACCAAGCATACACATGCTCTACTAGCTTGTTAAAGCCCTGTTAAAGCTATCTTGACACTCTTGGACCCATATAAATGGTGAGGCACTCATTTGGTTCATCAAGGGATGTATGAATGTTCTAAATTTTGATATCACCATCCTATAGGAATTAGTCATGCATCACCATACACATGCTCTACTAGCTTGTTAAAGCCTTGTTAAAGCTAACTTGACACTCTTAGACCCATATAAATGGTGAGGCACTCATTTGGTTCATCAAGGGATGTATGAATGTTCTAATCTTTCATGCTTACTACTCCACACCGGCTCCTCTATGTCTACTACTCCAATCCTCTACACTCCTTTACTCATGGCACCATTCGAGGACATTTCCAACAAGTACCAAGTTCACTTCGAGTTGGAGGCTCAATATACAAGCACACAAAGTTTGGGATTGAGGGGAGCTTCCAAAAATGCGTTCCACAGTCTTAGTTTGCAAGGAAAGAAACATCTTGACCTTTGGGTAGAAGAAACCTTGTATACTATAGATCTTGCCACCCAAAACAGGTCTCCTTTTCATACAATACATGAGCTTGTTTGGTTTGTTGGCAATGAACATCCTGGGTTGCTCGGTTATTGCAATCTTTTGAACCATGCTCAGACAATGGCTATGCAAGCAAGCGAGGTGCGTAGATCCCAAGATTAACAATTAGCACATTTGGGAAATAGCACCATTGTTGCAATACATAACTCTATACAAGAGCTTTAAAGGAAGAACAAGGATCTTCATGATAAAGCCAATGCATTGGACTTGGAGCAATAGGAATTGCAAGAATCACTCTGTAAGCTAGCTAAAACCAAAAAAGATTTGGAGCGATTTATATACAACCATGTTCAATGGACCATAGAGAAGGAATGAGAGAAGGAAGAAGAACGAGTATAAAAGATGAAGGAAACACCTTTGGGACTAAAGGATAGGAAAAAGACAATTATACACATGGATGCATTTGCACCTAGTGGTGGTGCTAGAAAGAGGAGAATCCAGGCTACAAGGTTGGTTCTCCAATGTTCCAATGAAATTTCACTCTTTGTACTACATTGTTTGTGCTAAATTTTGCTTATGGTATTCTTTAGGAACTTCATGGAAGATATGATGGGAAGGAATGGATGGGGATGATATTGATTGTTCATATGCTTTAGCTAGTTTATTGAAGTCAAGCAATGTCATCGAGATACTAAAGGACCCAAGGCACAAATGGTTGCATGTGCAAGTTGCTGAAGAGTTGATGGACTTCAAGGACATTGTAGATGTAAAGGGGATGCTTGGAGCTTGTGATGCTATTGGTGTAAATTATGAAGCTTACACATCTATTTTTAAAATTTTCAAGTCTGGTCTTTGGGAAAGTATAAGAATTCTATGGTATCACTACCTGCATCTTGGTTTGTGAAGCATCCACGACAAGAAACAAACCAATGCGCAAGAGAAATTCTTGGAAGGTACCATTGCTTAAGGGGCACAATGATTGGAAGATTCAAAAAAATCTAGTTTGCAATCATTTGAGATTGGTGCTTTCAACAATTTCTACTTAGATGTTGAGAAACTATAGCAAGCAATGGTCAAATTCTATGGCATGAGAGAAGATGGTAAGAGGAAATCCCTCACAGCGTTGCACTTTACTTAGTTTCATTTTCTATATCATGTTTACCCTAAATATTTTTCTCTTTTGTTGTACAAAGTGAAATGGCAAGCTCATGTTTGTTATCAAAATGGATGAAGCTCACTTGGTCAAAGAACACAAGCTAGAGAGAGTGGGCATCTGTATTATGAGCAAAGCCTTAGCCTTTGGTCAAGGGGACAAGGAAGTTGAGCAATATTTCTCAGTTCAATCTGAGAAAGACACATGGTGGCTTGCAGCATTTGAGACTTTGAAAGAGTGTAATGAGACATTGAAGAAGTGGGTTCTAGAGAGAATAGGAATCCCATCAACTATCTGAAGACAAGAGGAAGGGCGAACATTGGCAGTGGATGGCCATGAAACATTTCAAGTTGAATGGCATCTTGCTGGTGATTTGAAAACCCTCAAGTGCTTGCATGGTTGTGATACAGGGGCAAATGCAATCTTCACATGCCTTTATTGCATGTGCTCTCAATGGAAGCAAAAGGTAGGATTCTGATGGGAGAATGGCATTCTTTCTTGTAGCCAAACGTTAGCCCTCAATTGCAAGTGACAAGAAGGATCCAACCAAAGTGGGATCCCATCTTGCTGATCCCACTAGCGAGAGTACACATATGTACTTTACATGCAAGACTACACATAATTCCCACATAATTGATGACTTCTTGTATTTGCATCTTGTTTATGCTTGGAATCTAATTCCCTAAGAAGTATCTACATGTTGCATTGAAAAATTTGAGAAGTTGCTTTTAGAGATGGAATGCCATGGAGGACATGTCAAACTTAAGGAGGACAAGAAAAGGTCCAAGCAACACAAAATCTTCCTACCAAAGTGTCCATTGGTGGAGTGAAGAAAAGAAGATTCTTATCCAATCAAAATCTTGAGAAATAAAAAAATACATTGTCTCAAAGTACCTTGGGTTGGGAATATTGGAAAGCATTATCTGAATGCACCCCCCCCTGCAATCTAAAATTATTAGATGTGAAACAGCCACCATAGCTTGGGCAGTCGGACGTCTGCCCACCAGAGGAGCTGCCCTTGTTCGGATCTTGATGAATGACTATGGACTCCTTGTTGTGCCTAGCAACGTAGGGCTCAGGCAGAGGTAGATGTGCCCCTCATAGTGGAAGCACTTTTGGATGCAAAAGAGAAAGCAAATGATTTTCTAAAGGGCATTTGGCTATTAATGCAATTTTTGTAGGATGATATTCATAAATGGCAATTTCAAACACACAACTAAGTAAAATTTAAAGAATACAAGTGAATGCCTAGGATCTTGGCCTGGTGGTTGAACAAGTGCTTGAGTTATAGGTGTGTGTTTTCGATCACCAAGGACCATGGACCCTAGCCTAGGACCCTAGCCTACTGCCTGCAAGTCTTGGGAGTGTGCCCATCTACATGGACCACTAAGGCTGGGTGTTGGCCATCCTTCAAAAGGTAGTGTGAAAGGCTACTGTCCTAGTTGGGTTAGGCCCATACACTAACACAAAAGATTTGTGTCCCACCCATGAAGGCTGACCACTCCATCGCCAACTCCTCCAAATACTACATGATTGGCCCATTCCATCTCTTGCAATTGCTACACCAATCACACCTTGGTGACATAAATTTGCAACTTGATGACCCCTGAGTGGTGTGAACCACCACACCTGGCGGCCATCCTTCAATTCTATTTCCTTGTCCATGGGCAGGCGGGTGGTGTGGTCTGAACCCACCCTAAGGGACAGGTGATGAGTGTGGTGAGTGGGGTAAAAAGGGTGGGGAAAAAAAAAACAAGAGTGCGCAAGTGCGTGTAGGCACTGCCTCCTAATATAGTGTTAAAGCATGTGCTTTTGGATTAAAAAGGGTGGTGTGGTTTGAACCCACCCTAAGTGATGAGTGTAGTGAGCGGGGTAAAAAGGGTGGGGTGGCAAGAGGTGGGGGGGAAAAAAACAAGAGTGCGCAAGTACACGTAGGAACTGCCTCCTAATATAGTGTTAAAGCATGTGCTTTTGGATGGAAAAGAGAAAGCAACTGATCTTCTAAAGGGTGTTGGGCTATTAAAAAGAATTTTTGGAGTATGTGTCTCCATAAATGGCAATTTGAAACACCAACTTTATTACTTTAAAAAAATTACTTGAAAATTCACAAAAGAGTTTCAATCCATCACTATAACACTCCCTCTACAAGAGATTTTTAATCCTTGCCCATAGCATTTAGACCAAGCTAGTATTAAACATTACATATATTTTATGAGAGTGATATATAAGCCCAAGTTAATACTTATTTATAGTAATTTAAACTTCTTTAGAAACATATCCAAAAATATCTTGTTATCTATGCTATTAAAATACTAGAAAGCTCTTGTCATATTGATATAAATGTGCTTAATAAGTACTTATATATGTATAATATTATTACATTGAGAGTGATTATGAGGGATGTTTCTTAAAGGAATTATTTTTCAACACTTTTAAGGTAATAATAGGGTACAAAAAGGATGTCTATGAAGAAGAAAATTTATGTTATGTAAAATTGAATGACTGACAATTCTGTATGTTTTTATGATAAAGGGATCTAGTTCTAGTGAAAATAAAAGTGTAAAAACCATGTTTCCTAAAGAAATACAATTTTTTAAATCTCTTGAAAACTATGCTCAGATAAACCTGCTCATAGGTTTTTGCTCATAAAATTGACATATTCCCCCCCCCCTCTCACTCTCTCTCTCTCTCTCTCTATCTCTATCTCTAGGTGATTGCCATGAGGAAAGGGGAAGCAATCATCTAATCCATGCAATAATCAGTACTTAAGCACTCAAATTGCTATGCTATGATGATGACAAGAATTAAATTTACACACAAAAACATGGAACACAATTGTTGTAAACAAAAATATTTAAATTGAGCACCCACACCATCAAACATCAATAGCTATTTATAATCTAAACTCTAAAACAATAGCCTACAGACATATAAGAAGGAATCAAAGCATATAGAACATATATGCATTCATTGTGACTAGTCAAAAAAACCCTATCAAAGGGGGATAGAAGATGAAATAGAAAAGATACAACAACATCAAGGAACCAAGATGATATAGATCAGCATTTGTGATCACACATCTGGTTGGGAAAGTTGTCATCATCGAGATAAATCCGGCCAGCCAAAGCGAGCCATCATCAGGATAACAACCAATTGTACTAGCACCTATATACAATTCTATATATATATATATGTATGTATGTATGTATGTATGTATATGTATATGTATATGTGTGTGTGTGTATGTGTATGTGTATGTGTATGTATATGCCTATATATATATATATACACACTAGACCAAAGTGAGATGAATTCGACCGATCGAGGTGAGTCATCACCTGGCTAGGATCCTATTTCTACCTAAAACATGTCACTCGGAGCAAGATGAATACGTCCAACTGAAGCAAGTCATAGTTAGCCCTAAATGATAAACACATATAAACATACACATGAACACATATATAAACATACATCTCTCTCTCTCTCTCTCTCTCTCTTTCTCCCACTTTGTTTGCTAGAGCGAGGTGAATCTAACTGGTTGAAAGTGAGCCATGACCTAATCCTGACTGAAAAAACCAAAGTCTAAAAAGCTAAAAACTTACATTCGAGGAGGTGACCATGATGATAGATAAGCGGCGAGGATTTTACAACTTATGATGAAAATGGTAGGATCAAGCCTTTTTATAGATCTTGCATGGTATCTCTACTTACTATACCGTGTGAGAAAACAAATCCTACCGCACCTTGTGTCTCGCATGCACATGTAAAATAAATACTCACATTGAGACTACACACTGCATAGTGATTTCTTCTACTGCATGGTGTTTCTTGATAACACTACGCGGTAAATAGAAATACTGTATGGTTTTTTTAATGACATCGTACGCTGAATAGAGATACCGTGTGGTGTATATCCAATCAATCGATATACTTTGACCGATTTACAAAAACATGTTTTTAACATTTGGAACATTCCCAAACGTTTTAAAAGTGAAAATCACATCCTTTTTTTTTAAACAAAATAGTATAAAAATCTTAGGTGAAAAGGTTACCCACTGGGGAGTTCTCAGTAAGAAATATGTTAGTTGACATATTTGCATGATACACATACGGATATTGAATTTTGTTAAGGGGGAATTATATGAAAAGTACATCCTTTTCTTTAAAAAAACCATAGTTTAAAAATCTATGGTGAAAAGGTTACCCACTGGGGAGTTCAGTGAGAAATATGTAAGTTGACATATTTGCATGATACACATAGGGATATTGAATTTGGTTAGGGGGCATTATATGCTAGATACTAGGGTTTGCTAAAAAGGGTCCCCTTGCTTTCAAAACTTTGCATTTAATGTGTGCATTTTATCATTTTTTTAAAAGTATTTTATGTTGTATGATTGTGTTTTTTGCTATTTGACTCATTCGGATTGAATGTAATCATGAATGGTGGTTCTTAGACCCATCTTTCTTTTGGGATATTTCTTGAATTTGAACTCCTTTTGAGGATGAATCATGATTGGATGAAGAATACACTTGGCCACCCTTGGTATCCTATATGGTAAG
The DNA here is from genome assembly GCF_047967505.1 of Dipteris shenzhenensis. Classification (NCBI taxonomy): domain Eukaryota; kingdom Viridiplantae; phylum Streptophyta; class Polypodiopsida; order Gleicheniales; family Dipteridaceae; genus Dipteris; species Dipteris shenzhenensis. Next base: position 43,170,319 of record NC_141612.1, read on the forward strand.
AAGGTAATTAGTGTTTTGTTGAGGGCATATTTCCATCTTTTGCAATTGGTAGACCTATCCCTCACTTAGAATCGAGGTGGGAGCATATAGAGTACGATGAACATGGAAATATGGTAGCTTGGGATAAGTAGTATGAGATATGTAGAGTTTATGATCATTAAAAATGGAAGATTGAGGTATATTATTGCCATTTTGAGTAGCATTTAACATTGTTGAAAATGGAATATGCAAATGGTACTATGACACCAATAGATAATCTTGTCTCTAGTTTGGATTTTAGTAGATATGAATTATATGTTAAAGTGAGGATGTTTGTCATTTGCGCACATCGGGTGGGTTGCTTAGTTCACATGCATGCTCAATTTTCAATTCACCTTATTGGACTCTATATATCCTATCCAGTTATTACAAATATTCCAGCACGAGTTGGGATGCATACATGTGTATTTATGGACACTATGGCATTCTTAGTTTATTAAAGGTTGGATGCAATGATTATTGAAGGTGAGATATGAGGGTTCTTAGCACTTGCAAGCAAGCATGTATTGGAAATACCTCAATTCTTACATTTTCATATTTTATACTATCACTTTTAATTGATATGGGTGATATTATAAGCATGTGATGTATACTTGTATGCGAGTTGTACGCTTTTATGGACCTCCTTTCTAGTATGTACACAAATAGAGTATGACTCCATAATGATAATTATAGACATACGTTAGAACTATTCCTTTATATAAAAGGTTTCAAAACAACCTCAAAAATACATTAAGTTGACCTTTTGATAAGAAGTTAAATGCAGATTATCCTTACATAATGGCCTACACAGGAAATATGGTATGGAAAGAGCATATCTATGACATTGTGTTTAAAAAGGTGCAAGTTTATTACAAATTAAGCAAATCTCCACACCATATAAAAACTTAAAGAAACACACTTCAACTTTGACATTGGAATTTTGTAGGTTTAGATCAAATCCTTATGAAATGTATCCCATCATCTTAAGAAATTTTTTAGTCCTCCTGTTTGCTAGCTTTGCTATTTGCATGGCTTGGAGATTGTGTTATTAGTCACTAGAAAAAATATTATATTGTTCTTTGTGTGGGTTATTATTATTTATTTAATGCACAAAGGCATGTAGCCAATCATAAAAACTACTTTTTGGATGCACCGTGATGTGGGAGGGAAGATAAAATTGATTGTGGGTTACGATAACATGAAATAGCCCACACACTCGTTGATTTTTGGTGGTGTGAAAGGGAGGGCCCCAATTCTCACCACAATAATTTTTCTTACCATTCTCCATCTTTCTTTGTAGACTCCTTTATTGCAGTAGCACTACTAGTGTCATTAGATCTATTTAGTGTTGGTGGTGTGACACATGAATTTATATGATATATTTAATCTATTGTGACCACTATGTTGGTTGTTGATGCAAAACATACATGGCACTGATCACACACCTTTAAGCCATGAACAAGATTATTGAAGGATTATTGGTGAACATAGGACCATGCCAACCATCGCGGTTACTAGAATACACCCATAGTGGTTCAAGTTAACCACCACAATTGCCACATCAACCAATTCAATATGGAGACTATAGTTATCCACTACAACCATCATGTTTATTGGTGATGTGGAACACATGGTGCCATGCAATTAACCCTCTTGCATGTATACATTTTTCAATGTTATTTAATTTAGACACCCCTTCATAATTCTACACATATAAATTACACAAGGTTGCTATTTTATAAATATGTAAACATCATGTAAGTCCCCCTATTAACAAAATACCCCTCTCTAGATTGACTTGCTATGTTATATGTTTATGAGTGACCCCCTTGAGAGTTGAGAAAGTAAGAGGGTGGTGAACGGAGCTAGAGTGATTGATGAGATCAACCAATGAGAGGAGATATCCCAATTAATGAGGGTGGATAATGTGATGTGAGGATGAGATTGTTGATAATGTGTGCAAGGTAATCTATGGGTTATACAACTCATGCGGGTTGTTATTCTATCTAAAAGGCACTAGTATTTGATGGTGCATGCATGTGAATGGAAGTAGTACATGTAAATCACAAGCACGGCATTTGTCTTATTGCATATGACATGGACTTTGCATAAAAATTTTGATTTTGTATTATGTGCCAACAAGGAGCTATGCACGTTCTTGGATGGGCACTATGTCATCTATTTTTGTGGACAATGGTTGTGGGTTGACTAGCATAGATTTGCCATAGAGTGGAAAGAGGTTTGTGATTGTGGCAAGCACTCATGGCATGGAGTATACTTTTTTTTATGAGTTAGAAAATGTGAGAGATGTGAGTATTGCCAAAGTATCGATTTTTAAAAAAGGTAATGTATAGGTTCTTGTATCTTCTATTCACTCCCTATTCACTCTCACTAAAATTTCCTATGGTAGCTTTTCACAATTACATCTTGTAGTGGGGTTTGTTAGGATGGATTACCCCATCCTTTGTTATGTTCCCTTTTCATTATGCATCCAATAATTTATTGATGCACTCCATTTCACTCGGATGGTTCACTCCATTTCACTCTATTCTACACTTTCTTTGGTAGAATTTGGTTCATAGTAGCTATGTGAAATGGGCCTTGACTCACGAGTAATGAGTTAGTTTTTTGATATAGAAAGATCCGTTGACATTTTGGATTTCCAAATTTGTTATGAGAATTATGGTATAGAGTTTAGGGTATAAGGTTTAGGATTTAGGGTTTAGCTAAGGGTTTAAGATCTACGATTGAGGACTAAGGATTTAGGATTTAGAATCAAGGGCTTAGGATCTCACCTAGGGTTTAGGGTATAGGATTTGGGATTTATGGTTTTGAATATTTTAGTGTTTAGGGATTTCATTTTAGGTTATAGGACTTAGGGATAAAAATATAAGGTTTTTATATAGGCTATAGGATTTAGGATAGGGTTTAGAGTTGAGGATAGGCTTTAGGGTTTATGATTTAGAATTTGGGATATGGGCTTTAGAGTTGAAGGATTAGGATATAGGGTTTAGAATTTATGTTTCAGATCTAGGATTGAGGACCTAGAATTTGCATAGTAGAACATGCACATCTTCTCATTTCTAAACATACACATTTTGTAAGTAACCAAGAAATTGTGCATCAATATGCTTTATACCATACGTGTATGTTGCTGATAATCATGAAACTTTATGAAGGTCTCTCAATGAGTAAAGCCCTTATGCTACCAAGTTTCATACAGGATGCTATACATTATTTGTATCATGGGAGATGCACATCTTCTCATTTTCAAATGTACACACTGTGAAACCTTACGATAAAGTTTCAAAGAGTATGGCCCTTATAATTGCAAGTTTTAAAAAGATTCAAAGATTGTTTGTATGATGCAACATTTTAATTCTACCAATTTTAGGCATGTATGGTGCCTTACTGTCGAAAAAAATTATGCATTTGTATGCTCAAATACCATATTTTTATGTTGCCAATGGGAATGAAAGTTTACAAAAACCATAGCTCTACCTCATCCCCTCCACACCCTTAAAATATTAATCTTCCCCCCTCTTTTTTGCCTCTTTATTATTGTTTCACCCCCTTTCCCCATCCACCCCTTTTAAAATTTAAATCCTTAATAAAGGTCGCTTGATAGAAAAAAGGAAGAAGAAGGGCAGGATGTTTACGTTGGATGAGCACATGCTTGAATTGAGTGTAGCAATGTTTGCACATGGGACTGGTGTAGTTGCAGATATTGATATCTGGCATAAATGCATTGGTCATGTTAATGTACAGTGACTTAAATTAAAGCAGGCCCAAAATATTGTTGCAGGACTGCCTAAGTTCAAGGTTGCAGAAATGCATAAGTTATGTGAAGCGTGTCCATTTGGAAAACAATCAAGGAAACCATTTCCTAGACATGTTCAAGAGAGCAAGAGGCCATTGGAATTAATCCACTCTAATGTGTGGACTACTAAAGCTGCATCTATTGGAGGCTGTCATTATTTTGTCACTTTTATTGATGACTATAACAGAAAAGATTGGGTGTATTTTATGAAAAAGAAAAGTGAAGAGTTTGGGCATTTCAAAGCTTTTAAAGCTATGGTTGAAAAAGAAATAGGCCTACAAATAAAATTCCTAAGGTCAGATGGAGGGGGAGAGTATCTCTCAAATGAGTTTGCAAGTTTCCTGCAAGAGCATGGCATAAAGCAACAATATTCATACAGTCATACCCCACAGCAAAATGGACTTGCAGAAAGGAAAAACAGGCATATTGGAGAGGTATCTCATGCCATGTTCAACGAAAAAGACCTATCAGATAATTATTGGGTTGAAGCAGTTGCTACAGCAGTCTACATAATGATGAATAGGACTCCCACTTTAGCAATACATGGCATGATGCCAGAGTAGAGGTATACTGCAGATATTTCTCATTTGAAAGTTTTTGGTTGCATTGCCTATGTTCATGTGCCAGATGAGTTGAGATCCAAGTTGGATCCAAAAGCTGAGAAGTGCATCTTTATTGGTTATTCTCTGTAGCAAAAAGGTTATAGATGCTATAACCCTTCTACTTGTAAGTTTACAGTGAGTAGAGATGTTGGTTTTTATGCAGTTGGTATAAACCAATAAATTTGATTGATGATGTAGATGCACAAAATGGTAATGTTGCACAGAATTCACAGCAACAATCACAAAATATTAGTGGACCTGTAGTGTCCTCTAGCAGTGGTTCACATACTTCACCATGGATAGGTAGATTGAGATCAGGAGGATCTCCTCAAAGCAATGCAAATAGTCGTATGCAAGTATCACAAAAAGGAAAAGAGAAAGTAGATCAGCCCATGGTTGATGTGAATTCAGGTCACTCTTATGTGGATGGTGAATCGAGTGGCTTAGAACAGAGCCTTGATGATGAGTTGGGTATTCCTTCTATTGTTACACCTGGAGTAAGGAAGACAAGGGATGTTTTGAGAGCACCTGGTAGTGAGCCTATTTTGCATAGGTCTACTAGAGCTCAGTATCATGTGGATAGGCTGAAATATGATGGATTTACAACCATTCACTATGCCTATATTTTCAAAGTGATACATGAACCAAAACCCACTTCTTTTGAGCAAGCCATGGGAAAAGAAAAATGGGAGAAAGCCATAGATGAAGAAATGGATGCCTTGGAAGCAAATGCTACATGGGAATCAGTGCCTTTGCCTAAAGACAAGAATGCAATTGGTTGCAAGTGGGTTTATAAGGTGAAGCACAATGCAGATGGTTCTGTGAACAGATATAAGGCAAGATTAGTTGTCAAGGGGTATGCACAGACAATGGCATTGATTATGAAGAAACATTCAATCTGGTTGCAAGGATGGCAACCGTAAGAGCAGTCATTGCTATGGCTGCATCAAAGGGATGGTTTTTACATTAGATGGATGTAAAGAATGCTTTCTTGCATGATTATTTGCAAGAAGAGGTCTATATGGAGTAGCCACCAAGTTATGTTCATGCTATTCATCCTGTTGTTTGTAGGTTGAAGAAAGCCTTGTATGGCTTGAAGCAAGCACCCAGAGCATGGTGTGACAAGATAGGAAAGTATCTTGTCACTATTGGATTTCAGATTTCCAAGGCAGATTTCTCACTTTATGTGAGAAAAATAGAGAAAGGCATTATGCTGCTTGTCGTTTATGTTGATGATTTGATCATCACAGGTGATAGTGATGAAGATATCCTTCATGTGAAAATGTTATTGAAGCAAAAGTTTGAGATGTGCTATACAAGGCTATACACCCAACAAAATCTACTATGTAGCACATAGTTTGAGTGCACACATAGATGTGGAGCTATGTATACTATATAGCTCACTATTTGTGCTACTCAAACCTATATAGTAGAAAATTTCAATATACATAGACATAGCACACCATGTAGGCTCTATAGCACACTATTTGTGCTATTCAGCCCACAAGTCCTACCTCAGAAGGCTTCAGCTTTCATTGTTCCCACTGTCAATTGCTTAGTTGTGACTTTGAATGATGTAGAGATAATTAACATAGTTCTAGGTCATGGTCCCAACTAGCCCCCTATCCTATTCAAGATGTGGGACCAAGAACCACTTCGTAGACCAGGCCCCTCGGCCAAGACATGGAGAGAGGAGGATTTTTACCTCTTCTCAATCCATTGTTAGTGGAAAATGAAACCAGCATTTGGCATATATTTTGGGGCGATAGTACTACTATTGGTAATTTGAAGATTATTGCCGGTGGCAGTAGTACCACCAGCGATAAGAAGAACAATACCACTAGTTGTAATAATACTACCAGCAGTTATACTTAAACTACTGGTGGTATGGTTACTACTACCGTCGGTAATAATGTGGCAGACTACTAGCCGTACTCTTAGAACTATCGTCGGTACCTAGATACTACCAATAGCGTTCCTGTTACCGTCGGTATGTATCTGGTTTTTAGGTCAAGGCCACTTGATAGCGTAAAGCCATGATTGTGACTGTGAATGCATGAAATACATCATCATGATACGTAATCACAAGAAAATTCATGTGATTATGTGAATATGCAATCCTTGACTTCTACTCTTGTTTAGCATTGTGCCAAGCCTTTACATGCCAACCCATTATTTCCTCCAAAAAAATACACAGGGTTGGAAGGTTTGGCTCCACTGCATGAGATTCTCAAAATCTGAATTTATATAATTCCTTATTGGAAGCATTGCTTTAAGCCCTAAGCCTTAAAGGGCAAATTATATTCAGGCCAAATTTATAGGAAAGTGATGGAGCATAAGAATGTTGGTGCTTGCCTTATGGATCTCTTCTGATTAATTCACTCTATCCCAATGAGCTCATTCCTAGCGGCATTACATCTCAAAGTTGGCTACTATGGGGAAAGAAAAAACTGTAAGCTGACTACAGATCCATCACTGCTAAAGATACCATCAGAGATAGTAGGATAGAAAGTGGATGAGCTTCACTTGAGTATGTCACAATTGTGGTTCGCTCTACAACCCTCCATTTTTCTTCTGCATGTTTCTCTATATTGTGTAGAATTTGCATGGTCTCATCTCATTAAGATGGATCTCTAACTTTAGTGCTGTGAATTGAGCTATTCTTTCATTGAAGATCTTACAACTTGTGTTCTCATGACTTGCATATGTAGGTTGAGAGGTAAGAATTACATGCTAAACAAGTTCCTATAATTATTGGTTTGCAGACTCCTTCTTTAGTCCCTAAGAAATGAGGCCTCAAGGGAGAATATGCCAATGGTTTTGTCATTGACAAGTCTCGTGAGAAAAGCAAGAGCATGAATAGGGCAATCATGTGCATGCCCATGGATGATTCTTTAGCAAAAGGACCATATAGTTTCTATTAGCAGAAAGCACATACAAGTGAACCATTGTAGGTAAACTTTCAAGATTTGAGCTTAGTAAAGTAGAACATCAAAAAATAGAGCTAAAAGGAAAAGCTAGTGAGAGAGGGGCATGCTCTCTCATATTAAATAACCGGAGAGGAAGTGTGCCACCTCTCTCCATACATCATGTATGGGTTTTCATTCCTTTTTCTTGGTTTATATCCTTTTTAATTTTCTCACTTTTTTGTTTAAAATCAAAAGGGCTTCCTATTCATTAGTTGACTATGTCGAGTTTCATATTACGCCTTCAAACTTAAATTGTATGAACTTTTGATTATACTCAACCAACCCTCTCTTTTTTTATGCATGTTCTTGATGGTGAGCGGGGGCTATGGATCAAAAGAAACAACCATGGTGCATGAAAAATCAATCGAAAATAACACCAATATTCATGTTAGATTCCTACAATGATCCTTAAGAGAAAAAATGACCAGTCATACTAGATAGAATTAATATGGGAACTAAATTAGATGATGATGAGTAGTATAATTTTTTGGATGCCAGTCTAGCTATGATTCGTGTCTGTCATGGATATGATGCCAAAAGAATAAAATCGCTTAGTAGAATTACAAGTCGTGAATTTGGATCCAAAGTTGGAAGAGATGGAAGTCTCCTTGTACCAAAAATATGGGGAAGAGCTAATTATCAAAGCAGAATTGTCTTATGACAAAAAGATGCAGAGGACCTCTCTAGTAATAGAAGATGATCTTGAGGAATTAAATTTTAGAATTGAGGACCCAAAGCCAGTGAAAATCAGTGTTCATGCTATGCAAGAATTCCAAGAGAACTTGACGACTCTATTCAAGGAGTACCATGATATTTGTGCATGGTAGTACAGAGATAAGAGGGGGGTCAATAGGAGTCAGTGTGCATTGGATCAACATGAAGAAGGATGCCAAACCTATAATATAGCAGTGTTACCATATGAATCCAAACTACACCAAGCTAGTAAAAAAGGAGATTGATAGACTATTATGGGTGTGGTTCATTTAATTGACTATAAGGTAACTTGGCTTTCTCCCATTGTCATTGTCCCAAAAAAGAATGGTAAGCTCTGGTTTTATGTGGGCTACCATAAGTTGCAGTGTGCAATGATCACTAATCCTTTTCCTCTCTTAATTTGTGACACTTTGTTAGATGTTGTTGCTAGTCATGAGATGTATAGTTTTTATAGATGGATTTAGTGTGGCTATAATTAAATGCAAATGGCAAAGGAGGACAAGGACAAGATGACATTGGGCTTTGTTTGTAAGCAATGTGATGACCTTTAGGCTAAAGAATGCACCACCAACATTTCAATCATTGATACAGTAGGTATCTGCACCATACCTCACTAGTTTTATGTGGGTGTTCTTAGATGATTTCAGTGTCTTTGTAAAAAGAGTGAGCATATGCACTAGTTGCGGTTGTGTTTTGACAAATGTCAAACACCCCATTTAAGCTTAAATCTGGCCAAGTGTGCATTTGCTATGAAACAAGGTGTACTATTGGGTAATATCATACCTAAATAAGGAATGGCCATTGATCCCCATAAAATTCAATCTATTGAAAATGCCAAGGTTCCCTGAAATATTAGGATTGCAACATTTTGTGGTCCAAGTGAAGTGGCACAACTAGTTCTTGCGGTATTTGTCATACATTTGCCAATCACTCACCGGAATAATTAAGAAGGATGTTCTATTTTTTGGGGGGATAGAGCACGAATGAGAATTCTGGCTGCTCAATAAAATACTAGTGGTATCCTCTGTATTGTAGCCATAGGATTGGATTCTACATTTGCATGTATTTGTGGAGTCTCTGATATAGCTATGGGTATAGTTTTGATACAAAAAGGGAAATAAAAACTGATCAACTAGTGTACTATGCAAGTCACAATCTAACTAGAGCAATCTCGAATTAGTTTGTAAAAGAATGGGAGTGTCTCGGCATGATGTATTCACTAAGAAAGTTTCATAACTATCTATTGGGTGAAAAAGTGGAATTTCATGTGGATCATCAAGCTCTATCATTTTTGGTAAACAAGGCACTACTAATAGGCAGAGTTACCAAATGATTACTGCTCCTATAGGAATTCGGGTACACAATATTTCATACACCAAAGGTCAGCAGTTGGAAGTGGATTACTTAAGCTGATTGGAAGCATATGAGATCCCAATGTGAAGGGCATTACTGATGATTGTCAGATGAAAAATTATTTAAAATACAACCAATCTATGGTACATACTGGTATGACTTGATGGTACAATTATTGATAGATGGTGTGTTTCCAAAGGACATGTCTTTGGATCAAATAAAGCAAATTCCATTGAACAACAAGCCATTTATTGCAGGGATGCTAGACTAATGCAGCATTGATCAGGTGGTGCAATGATGTGTATTGGATCATGAATAAAATGACTTCTTGATGGAGTCTCATCAAGGTGTATCTAGTGGTCACTTTTCAAGTGAGACAAAGAAAATCTTTCAAGCTAGATTATGGTGGCCGACAATGATCAAAGTGTGCACGAGTTTTCCAAACATTGGTTGGTACTATCAAAGGGATGGCCAACCAATGAATGTTGATTGAAAGCCACTGAATCTGATTATACACTTGGAACCTTTCTAAAAGGGGAGCGTGGATTTCATGAGTCAACTTAAACTACCACTGGCTGGGCACACTAGTAACAAGTATGTTGTGATGGCTACCAATTACTATACCAAGTGGGTTGAGACCTAGATATTATGCATGGATAATTTTGTGTCAAGTAGATGAATTCCGTGCACAACCCAGTTGGGATCTCCAATGCCTTGAAAAGAGTGCTTCTTTCACTTTACATCATTGTCTGTTCCCTCACTTTCTATCACTCTTGAAGGAGGGGCAGCTCACTGTGCATCCCTCACTATCACTCCCTCACTTTCCTACTTGCACTTTCCTTCCAAGACAATGGCCAGTTACTATGTGACTTCATTTACTGAACTCAAACCCTGTCTTAGATCTCTTTTGTATGGACCCATGAGCACATGGTTGCTTGATTTGAACTCAACAGAAGAGGCCAACATCTCTAGCTTTCTTTTTTGCTTCTTTTAATCGCGTACTTCTTATGCTAACCAGTTAAATTTTTGTACAGGATATGGTGGCGGCTAGAAGCTGTATTGAACAAAACGGTGAAGATGAGGAAAGCCAGGACAAAAAGAGGAGTTGTTGAATACTTGTAAACAAGTCGGCAGAAGATTCAAAATAGGTTGTGAGGAGAGTCTATGAGGAGATTTGTGATGCCAACCTTGGTTATGCATGGCCTGCAACTTGAAAGTCCGCTTGTTTTCATGAAGCCAATGCCATAGTGGGCACTTTCGAGGACATCTTCTCTCTCTAATAGTGTAATAGTCAAGTGATGGAAATTTAATTCCACAGAGACTTATGTGTTTTCTAAAGTTGTATTAGACAAGAAATGGAACTACAGTTCCACAAAGACTTTTCAATTCTGTTTTACACAAAATCTGTGTGTGTGTGTGTGTGTCTCCTTCACCCCGCCACCCCCCTCCTTCCATCTCTCTCTCTCTCTCTCTCTCTCTCTCTCTATGCAATTGCAGCAACTAGATCCTCCCCCCTCTCTCTCTTTCTCTAGCTCTACCTCCCCCCCCTTTCTCTCCCTATTTCCCTCTAAAGCTAGACCCCCCATCTCTGTCTATCTCCCCCCCCATCTATCTATCTTCTTGAGTTAACATGGACATTTCTATTTGTGATAACTGTCACAAAAGAAAGGAGGGAGCCATCCACAAACTCTCATGGATGTCTAGCATGGCACTTCTGCCAATCTACTTATGTTCTTTCTTAGCTAAAGGGATGTTTAGCATGGCACTGATGCAAATATAATTAACATGGAGATTTCTCTAAAATCTAATAGCTAAAGGGATGTTTGACATGGCACTACTGCCAATCTAGTTAACATGGAGATTTCTCTTTGTGATGACTATCACAAAAGAGATTGGCACCAGTGCCATTCTGAAAGAGAATGGCACCTATGCTATTCTCTTTGTGATGACTGTCACAAAAGACATTGGCATTAGTGCCATTCTTAATCCATGAGAGTTTTTGGATGGCTCCCTCATAGCCTAAAGGTTGAAGTAGCTAAAGGGATGTTTGCAATGGCACTGCTGCCAATGTAGTTAGCTTGGAGATTTATCTTTGTGATGAATGTCAAAAAAAGAGATTGGCACCGGTGCCATTCTAATAGAGAATGGAACCTGTGCCATTCTTAATCCATGAGAGTTTGTGGATGGCTCTCCCATAGCCTAAAGGTTGAAGTAGCTAAAGGGATGTTTAGAATGGCATTGCTGCCAATCTAGTTATGTAACCTTTTAGCTAAAGGGATGTTTAGCATGGCACTGATGCCAATATAGTTAACGTGGAGATTTCTCTAAAATATAACCTTTAGTGGGCACTGATGTGATCCTCTTTGTGATGATTGTCACATAAGAGATTGGCACCAGTGCCATTCTCATTGAGAATGGCACCTTTGCCATTCTTAATCCATGAGAGTTTGTGGATGCTTCCCTCATAGCCTGAATGTTGAAGTAGCTAAAGGGGTGTTTGGCTCTTGGCATGGCACTGCTGCTAATCTAGTTAACATTGATATTTCAAAGCACAAATGAGATTTGCACTGATGCCAATATAGTTAACATGGTAATTTCTCTAAAATCTAACCTTTAGTGGGCACTGATGTGATCCTCTTTGTGATGACTATCATAAAAGAGATTGGCACCAGTGCCTATCTCATTGAGAATGGCACCGTTGTCATTATTAATCCATGAAATTGAGAATGGCACCTTTATCATTTTTAATTGTTGAGAATGGCACCTCTGCCATTCTTAATCCATTAGAGTTTGTTATTGGCTCCCCCATAGCCTAAAGGTTGAAGTAGCTAAAGGGATGTTTAGAATGGCACTACTACCAATCTAGTTATGTCACCTCTTAGCTAAAGGGATGTCTAATTAACTTGGAGATTGTGATCCTCTATGTGATGGATGTCACAAAAGAGATTGGCACCAGTGCGATTCTAATAGAGAATGGCACTTGTGCCATTCTTAATCCATGAGAATTTGTGGATGGCTTCCTCATAGCCTCAAGGTGAAGTAGCTAAAGGGATACTTAGAATGGCACTGCTACCTATGTTCAAAGCACAAATGAGATTGGCACGAGTGCCATTCTTAATCCATGAGAGTTTGTGGATGGATCCCTCATAGCTTGAAGGTTGAAGTAGCTAAAGGGATGTTTGGCATGGAACTGTTGCCAATCTAGTTAACATTGAGATTTCTCTTTGTGATGACTATCACAAAAGAGATTAGCATTGGTGCCATTCTGAGAAATAATGGCACCTGTGCCATTCTCTTTGTGATGAATGTGACAAAAGAGATTGGCACCTATGCCATTCTTAATCCATGAGAGTTTGTGGATGGGGATCCCTCATAGCCTGAAGGTTGAAGTAGCTAAAGGGATGTTTGGAATGGCACTACTGCCAATCTAGTGAACTTGGAGATTTCTCTTTGTGATGACTGTCACAAAAGAGATCGGCACCACTGCCATTGTAATAGAGAATGGCACCTGTGTCAATCTTAATCCATGAGAGTTTGTGGATGGCTCCCTCATAGCTAGAAGGTTGAAGCAGCTAAAGGGATCTTTAGCATGGTTGATGTGATCCTTTTTATGATGACTGTCTCACAAAAGAGATTGGCACCAGTGCCATTCTCATTGAGAATAGCACCTTTGTCATTCTTAATCAATGAGAGTTTGTGGATGGCTCCCTCATAGCATGAATGTTGAAGTAGCTAAAGGGGTGTTTGGCTCTTGGAATGGCACTGCTGCCAATCTAGTTAACATTGATATTTTAAAGCATAAATGAGATTTGCACTGATGCCAATATAGCTAACATGGAGATTTCTCTAAAATCTAACCTTTAGTGGGCAGTGATGTGATCCTCTTTGTGATGGCTATCACAAAAGAGATTAGCACCGATACTATTCTCATAGAGAATGGCACCTGTGCCATTCTTGATCCATGAGAGTTTGTGGATGGTTCCCCCATAGGATAAAGGTTGAAGTAGTTAGAGGGATTCTTAAAATGGCATTGCTTCCAATCTAGTTATGTCACCTTTTAGCTAAAGGGATGTTTAGCAAGGCATTGATGCCAATCTAGTTAACATGGAGATTTCTCTAGAATCTAGCCCTTAATGGGCACTGATGTGATCCTCTTTGTGATGTCTGTCACAAAAGAGATTGGCACCAGTACCATTCTCATAGAGAATGGCACCTTTGCCATTCTTAACCCATGATAGATTGTGGATGGCTCCCATCGCCTAAAGGTTCAAGTACCTAAAGGCATGTTTAGAATGGTGCTACTACCATTCTAGTTGTCACCTCTTGGCATGGCACTGCTGCCAATCTAGTCATGTCATGTCTTAGCTAAAGGGATGCTTAGCATGGCACTGATGCCAATATACTTAACATGGAGATTTCTCTAAAATCTAATCTTCAGTGGGCACTGATGTGATCCTCTTTGTGATGACTGTTAGAAAAGAGATTGGCACTAGTGCCATTCTCATATAGAATGGCACCTCTGCCATTCTTTATCCATGAGAGTTTGTGGATGGATCCCCCATAGCCTAAAGGTTGAAGTAGCTAAAGGGATGTTTAGACTGGCACCGCTGCCAATCTAGTTATGCCACCTCTTAGCTAAAGGAATGTCTAGTTAACTTGGAGATTTCTCTTTGTGATGACTGTCACAAAAGAGATTGGCACCAGTGCCATTCTAATAGAGAATGGCACTTGTGCCATTCTTAATCCACAAAAGCTTGTAGATGGCTTCCTTAGCCTCAAGGTTGAAGCAGCTAAAGGGATATTTAGAATATCAGTGCTACCAATCTAGTTATGTTCAAAGCACAAATGAGATTGGCACTAGTGCCATCCTTAATCCATGAGAGTTTTTGGATGACTCCCTCATAGCCTGAAGGTTGGAGTAGCTGAAGGGATGTTTGGCATGGCATTGCTGCCAATCTAGTTAACATGGAGATTTCTCTTTGTGATGACTGTCACAAAAGAGAATGGCACCAGTCCCATTTTGATAGAGATGGCACCAGTCCCATTCTAATAAAGAATGGCACCTGTGCTGTTCTCTTTGTGATGACTGTCACAAAAGATATTGGCGCCAGTGCCATTCTTAATCCATGAGAGTTTGTGGATGGCTCCCTCATAGCCTAAAGGTTGAAGTAGCTAAAGGGATGTTTTGAATGGCACTACTGCCAATCTAGTTAACTTGGAGATTTCTCTTTGTGATGAATATCACAAAAGAGATTGGTACTAGACCCATTATAATAATAGAATGGCACCAATGCCAATCTCTTTTGTGACATTCATGTCTATGGGAGAGCCATCCACAAACTCTCATGGATTAACCATTCTCTATGAGAATGGCACTCGTGCCAATCTCTTTTGTGACAACCATCACAAAGAGGATCACATCAGTGCCCATTCACAAACTCTCATGGATTAAGAATGGCACAGATGCTGTGCCATTCTTAATCCATGAGAGTTTGTGAATGGGCACTGATGTGATCCTCTTTGTGATGGCTGTCACAAAAGAGATTGGCACTCGTGCCCATTCACAAACTCTCATGGATTAAGAATGGCACAGCACCTATGCCATTCTTAATCCATGAGAGTTTGTGAATGGGCACTGATGTGATCCTCTTTGTGATGGCTGTCACAAAAGAGATTGGCATGAGTGCCATTCTCAGTTGTGACCTCTTCACATGGCACTACTAACAATCTAGTTATGTCATCTCTTAACTAAAGGGATGCTTAGCATGGCACTGATGCCAATATAGTTAACATGGTTTTTTTTAAAAATCTAATTTTCAATGGGCACTGACATGATCCTCTTTGTGATGACTGTCAAAAAAGAGATTGGCACAGAGAATGGCACCAGTGCCATTCTTAATCCATGAAAGAATGGCATCAGTCCCATTTTAATAGAGAATGGCACCTGTGCCATTCTTAATCCATGAGAGTTTGAAGATGGCTCCCTCATAGCCTAAAGGTTGAAGTAGCTAAAGGGATATTTGGAATGGCACTAGTGCCAATCTAGTTAACTTGGATATTTCTCTTTGTGATGAATGTCACAAAGGAGATTGGCACTAGAGCTATTCTAATATTAGAATGGCACTGGTGCTAATTTCTTTTGTGAAATTCATGTCTATGGGAGAGTCATCCACAAACTCTAATGGATTAAGAATGGCACCTGTGCCATTCTTAATCCATGAGAGTTTGTGAATTGGCACTGATGTGATCCTCTTTATGATGGTTGTCACAAAACAGATTGGCACCAGTGCCGAATGGCACCTTTGCCATTCTTAACCCATGAGAGTTCTAGCTCCATTCTCCACAATCTCACATGTAGAATGGCACTGGTGCCATTCTCCCCATTGCAAGGATAGACTAGCATAATTCTCTATTGGTCTTATGAAATTTTTTCGTTGTAATTTTTTCAAAATTTCATTTCTTGTAATCATAATGGTAGGGGATGGCTATCAGTTGTGGGGACAAAAGTCATGATGGTGGTGGGGAATGAAGTGGTTACAATTGGTGCAGTGTGTGTAATAGATCCAGAGGGCTACTGTAGTGGTGTGAAGATTGGAGAAGAAAATGTATCAGTGATAGTGGAGAAGTATATCAATAGTGACATGCTCTTGCCATTTCCCAATATGGATGCAGTGCTTATTGGTGAGGCACTTTGGAGCATTGTCAAGTGGCCAAAGACCTCTCTAAAACATGTTGGTGATTCTTTACATGATTCGGTAACTCAAGAAGCCACGTCAAGTGAGCATGAGCAACCTTATGTTGAGGCAATACCTATTTCTTCATTGGAAATCGACAATTGCATCCATGAATCTTGGAAAGAGAAAAAGGTTGTCTTGTGGGATGACAACAAAACAAAGACCATGGGAGAAGGTGTGATCTTGTATGTTTTCTCAGGTGACTCTATAAACTTTGATTTACTGGTAATGATGGCATTGGTGTGGGTATTGAAAAGAAAGAACAAATTATAGGAAGTGACTTAGGGTCCTCTATACAAGATGTCGAATCTCTCAGCCTAGTTAAGTGGCCCATCAAGCAAATTACCTTACTTGTTGGAAGCCCATTGCAACAATATGTGCCCATGAGCCAGGTTGGTGGCATAAATGAGGTGGTCAACGATCAAATTTTGAAAAAGAATGCTCCA
The DNA here is from genome assembly GCF_047967505.1 of Dipteris shenzhenensis. Classification (NCBI taxonomy): domain Eukaryota; kingdom Viridiplantae; phylum Streptophyta; class Polypodiopsida; order Gleicheniales; family Dipteridaceae; genus Dipteris; species Dipteris shenzhenensis. The sequence continues at coordinate 43,186,978 of NC_141612.1, forward strand.
CCTTCAAAGAAAAGAAGGTACACTTTCATTAGCAGGATGCCTAAGCAAAGGGAGCCTCCAATGCCAATGTACAAAATGTCACTAAAGTCGGTGTAACAAGTTTTGTCCATCAATTGTTGTGGTAGTAGGTGCTTCCAACATGTTGAGGGAGACCTCTTAATGTCTATAAGGAAGAATTTTTGGGGCAGCTCCTTGGAGTCTCGTACAAACTTTATATACGATGTGTTGTCAACGGTTTGGAATCGTGAGACTATGTTGGGAGGATACGCTATAACTTCATGTTAAACGGTTAGGATGTGTGTTGTAGAGCATGGTACGAGATGCGTGGAATCCCAAGGGCATCATTTATTGATATAGGGAGCAAATTGAGAGTGGTGTGCAACGATATGTGCATGGAAATTTTGGGATTGTGAGGAGCAAAGTGCACACAAGTATGGGGAGGGATCTCTAATATGATGTTTAGTGGTCTAGAAGCAAATGTTGACCCAAGCCAAGCTGAAGGGAGAGCATAGATAGAACTATGTACTACATTTGCCGACATGTGCTCCCACACAGTACACTTTCCAGTGCAAGCATTGACCTTGCATGAACTGATGGGCAAGGGAGGAGAAGGGAAGGTATTCAAGATACATGTTGTGGGTGTCCCAAGTCTTAGGCCAACATCATGGTATGCTGGCAAGAGGAGTAATAGAAACAATGCCCATGCTCATCGCCACACTAAAGAATGAGCTAACGATGGCAGTTGTCCATAGAGCTGTCCGTCGAGTATTGGGGTACTCACACACCTAAGAGCTCTAGGTTATCACTCCATTTTCAATGGTGGAAGTGTGCATGATATGATAATGTGTCTCCCACAGTGTTGCGGGACATATGTGAGATGGGTTAAGACCACACATCCTAGAGAAGAACCTCGCTTTGATTGGAACTCTCCACTCACCAGGTTGCGAGCAAGGTTATTCTATCATCATGGATTATCCATTGCTGATGTTATTGCCAGTGGTGGTTTGAAAGCAGTTCATGAACAAAGATATGCGCACACCGATCTGCAAGCAACCAACTACATGCTGAACTTCACAACAGATGACACGTCTATCCGAGTTGGGATTATTGATTGGAGAAGAAGCCTCCTCTAGACCAAAAGTCGATATCTGCAAGACCCAGCTTATGCTCCTCCTAGGGAATTTCCATGGTTAGCACTGAAATTATATGCTAGCACAACTACACAGGCAAATCCCAAGAGTGCATGGGCACCAGAGTCAGATTGCTTTGTCGTTGGATGGTTACTTAGGGAAATTTCCAACTTTCTCATAGATGCTGCAAACACTCTTAGTGACAACTCTATGAAGGAAGATGTTGCAATCAAGCTCTTGGTTGACCGTGGGAACATGCTATGCAAGATTGATCCAAAGGAGCGACCTTCCATGGGAGCAATTTTAACAAAAATGCATAGTTTCAATGTAAATGAGGATGTGGCAATGTGACCCATTGAGGAAATGAAGACATGTTGAATATAAGCTACATCTTTTTTGAGCTTGACCCATATGATCACACTATGATTGCCAAAGTTGAAATGTGGGTTTAAACATTAAGACCACATGTATCTTTGAAACAAATGTAACAATTTGTCATAGTTTGCCCTTTTTATTTGTACAATTTAATCGATCGTGGTCAATCCACAATCTTGTTAATTGGACAAATTCTTATATGGTGTGATTTGCATGAGCATGTTATAATTAAATGTTTCAATAACACGTCACTCACTCGATTTCACATGCTTGTTAGATCTTCTCTTGCTCTCTCAATCTCCATGGCATCCGAGGATCCAAATGTGAGGGGAAAGCAAGCCATGAAGCACATAATGGACATGGATGATGCTACCCTCCTATCGATATAAAGAGATGAGGCACATGCGATTGCCAATGCAAGAGTCTTCCATGATCCGAATGGTTGGAAGTACAACTACATCAATGCAGTGGTCTCCAACGAAGACATTGCAGCAGTATGGGATTGCACCAATGCCACACATGGATGGTGGCCCATCAAGAATTGTAATGCATACTACATTCATTGCATGATCAAATCTGATAAGCCTCATAGTGGGGCCGTGCCACTTTACTTTGCAAAGATGTTATATGCAAAGTTCATGCTGGACGTGCCTGTAGGCTTCGCTGACAAAAACCCAAGACATGCGACAAAAGGCCAATGCAACCACAATCAAAGCTTATGCCACCACTGTCCCTGTCGACAACACTGCCTTTGCTAATATGGAAAGCCCAACTTCAGGTAAGTGAAGTACATGCCATTTTTTTACATGTCGATTGTTATAGTTGTTATATCATACATAGTGAACTCATTAGCCATATTGTGCATTTGTGTAGTTTTTGTGACGAGCTTTGAATTATTTATGAATGTGCATGAAGTCACACAAGATGAAGGCATAGAGGGGGGTAATGGTGCAGAGTGTCCACATGCAATGATGCAAAGTACTGCACGAAAAGATCTCACCTTTCTGAGCATCATAGTGCGTGATGCTATGTCTGAGTATCGGTGGGTGATGAGTGAGAATGAGCTCCTGCAAGCTGAAGTCAATTGCCTAAATGCCATGCTCTATCAAGCTAGTCAAAGGCAAGACCTCAAAAATTCCTAGGAGGAGCAATGTCGTATCTCCATTGCGTATTCTGAGCAAGCGCGAGATGCACAAGCCACCCTCCAACACATTGAAGATGGAGGTCGTTTTCGCACCTTGGATCCAAATTTTTTGGGCCTGGCAGCCATAAAACTATCCACCCTTCCGTCGCATATCACCTTTGTGAATGATGGGCCTTTATGTCCAATATGCCAAGACCATTTTAATACGATGATTGGATACTATGTGCTATCGTGTCATCATCGGTTTCACCTGGTACGCCTAGAAAATATGCTGAAGGTTAGGAGTTCCTGCCCAACTTGTAATGCTTCCTAAGCCAAGAAATTGTACGATGTTCTTGGCATTGGAGCAACATTTTCAACGGATCCTCGGTTGCAGAGATTATAGGACCCATATATTGTAATGCCATATTGTAATGACATATACCAATTTTGTTAATGGTGTTTGGAGTTAATATGATGGCTGCTCGTTATAGCATGTTTTGATTTTATTTGATCCTGATTATTTTTTTTGCGTATCTTTTTAATTATTTTGAAATACTTAAGTAAATGTTGCGCGATTGCAATTGTTGGGTTTTGTTAAATTACACGGTGCAGCAGAACAGAAACTAAACAAATAATAGAGAGTACACAGCAAATTGGAGAGGAACAAACTTTTCCTTCAATACTGATGTAGTACAGATGATGGCTTCGTCCACGTGTGCACTCCCACAGTAGAGCTTAGATGGCGATCTAGACAGATACTAGGTGAAGAGCTACTAATTGGAAGATCTGATCTGATCTAAACTGATCTGATACAATGGACTGGGGAGGTCGCCTCTTTATACCTATGAGGGCGGTAGTTGGATCAACGTAGTCAGTGGAGTCGACCAGTCAACCTAGTTGGTGGAGCCGACCAATCAACCTAGTCGATGGAACTGACTAGTCGTCCATAGAATATTCAAGGAATATTCCCTATACCATCGCCTCGGGGGCTCCCGCCGTCGAGCCCCCACCAGGGTGGCCAACTGGCCCCCAAGCCCTAGCAAGAATAAGGGGCTCCCACACAATCACCTTTCTACCATCAATAGTCTCATTGATAGACCTCATCTGACATGCAAGTCAGGATCCACCATCCAGTGTCCCGGGCTCACACATGGCTTCTCCTCATATGGGGGCCTTACAACTTGAGCACCTTGGACCACTGGTGGTTACCAAGAGGGTGGGGCATTGAGCATATCTAACACCCCCCCTTAATGTCCACCCACAGGTGAACTACCTTCTCGGCCCAATGTCGAGTCTCTGAAGATGACCTTGAAGCTGATCCTTCCCGAGTGCCTTGGTGAAGATATCTGCTCCATTTTTCTCATTTTTCTTTAGACCTTCACAAATCTAGCAAGCATGCTGATCATTATCCTCTCCGTCCTGTCCACCTTGGTGTTGATGGTGCTACTATGCGGGTTGTTTATCATTTTATTGAACAATTGCACATGATGCAATTGTACATGCAGACCTCAAAATTGACATCGGGATGTGGACATGACAAAGCAATGTTTTTTTGATGCTCTAACTTTTTGGAAAATGGGCAAAGCAATGTATTTTTTTGGCCACCATGACTGTAACTATAAATTTTGCAAACTAAACACATGTATACTTTTCTCCTATCGATTGTGGCTTAAAATGTAGACTTTACCCGAAATCTACAACTATTATCGTGTACACTGTAAATTGTGCACTTTTATAATATGATGACAAGCCGTTATTATGTTTGTTAATGTGAAAATTGGCATATTTGGACTACTATAAATTCAGTGAAATGAAAATTATCATATCATAGATTAGCCATCATTGAAATTATAAATCTTTCACAAACACTTTGATGGGGTTTACGCTCCCTCTACAATGTGTGCTTGGAAAGATTTATAATTTCATCAAGGGCTAGTCTTCCATCGCTCCAGCCACCATCAGCACCATCTTTGCATATCAAATAAATTGCATTTTAAGTAAATTTCATGTTAAAAGGTTTGGCATATCACCGTTGCTACATACCACTTTCACATCATCTAGCACTCTACCGTTCGCATAGAGGTAAACTAGCTTCTCTGATCTTTTTGATGTCAAGGGGTTTCTTGTGATGGAATGCACAAACTTAAAGTTACTCTAGTTTTGTTTGCTAGAGGAGTTGCTACAAGGTTGTGACAACAACTTCATGGCCAAGGCTTGCAAATGAGGCATGGATGCTCCACACTCTTCCCACCATCTCCATGCTAGCATAAGTTTTGCTAATTCTTGGATAGGCAAACAATCCTTCTCTATCTCAAAAAGTTGAAAGTTCTCTAACAGCAGAGCCATACTTTGTCCTATCCTCAAAGAAACATCCAAGAAGATCATGCCACAACTGCATTATCTATATATCAATCTCTATGCGATATTCCCACCATTGTGGATCTGATATATGGGCAGCATAGTGCAAAGATTTGTGAGCTTGATTCGATCATTTTTGCACCACCTTTTGCAACGTGGTTCGTTTAGTCATGCTATATCCGCCTTCGTCGCTTGGCCTTGCATCTTCCTTCAAAACTTCCCTCTCAGCAGTCCACCATGCCATATAAGCACTTCCCATGCTTGGCCCTTTCACATCCAAATGGATTGCAAACCAAATTGGTCTCATACATTAGGGGATTTTGGACTCAAAAAGGGCCTCATAAGGAGTGGATTAGAAAAATAAATTAAGAACTAATAAGGCCTACAAAGGGTCCCATCACCCCATATGGGGACAAAAAAGTACATCTCCCTAGGAAAGTGCACCTCCCTCTCCCAGTTGGAGGGCCCCCCCACTCTCAAAAAGTTAACTCTCTTTACAACCTTTAGCTGGTCCACATTCCCAAAAAGTATCTCGCGGGTACACCCTAGCCCACAAATTTCAAAATTTTCAAAAGTGCCCAAAATGGCCCAAAACTCTTCAAAACCTTCCCCTAAACCATGCCTATGCACACCCAAATCACTTTTCAACATCTAAATCCTACTCCTTCTCACTGTAATCATCTTCCAATCCCACATTCATACTCCTTCTATCATAAGCACTTTGCAACACCCAAATCCAATTTCTTCTCATCATTTTGTCCCAAACTTGCTTCCATGGATCCTATTATATCTTTCCATTGTCCCAAACTTTTTTCCATTGATTCTATTATATTCTTTGAATTGATCCAAGGCCTTATTTCTAAATCCCTCTCATGGCTCCATTGGAAGATCGCACTAACAAGCCACAAAAAAGCACCTTGCACATCGAAGTTACACCAGAGTATGCCATGACTCGTCAATGTGTTATGGCCACAAGGTTGTCGGCAAAGATACACTAGATCAGTTACAACAACACCATGCATGTGATGCTACTGGCATTAGTCAAAAAGGGTACTTAGCTATGTATAATGTCTTTGTAAATGCACTTTGAGATCAAGGCATTAAGAATCCTCTATTGCTGAGACTAGTATATGTTAGAAATGCAAGGAAAGAAACAAATTTAGCTGAAGACTTTGGGAATGCTAAAGATGTAATGAATGATATCACTGATGATGATGCTAACAAATGGATGTATTGGAGCAATGGAGTAATGAGCTGCAATTAGGATGCTGCACCCAATAGAGATTAGAACAATAAAAATTGGGATCCAATTTTAAAAATTCCATTACAAAGAGTGTATTTCTATGGTTACATGCGGAGATGCTGCTCATTGATAAATTGCTGTACTTGCACATTGTATATGTATGGAATATGAAATCGGAGGAGAGAGTAGTATCATGTATAGCAAGGGTCGAAGCTTTACCCTCAAGCATGGGACTACATGGGGGAAATTTAAAGCTAATCAAAGATGCACAATTGTCAAGGAAATCAGGAAATCTTCCAAATAAAGTGTCCATGGGAGCCTCTAAGGCACAAAGGTTTTTGTCCAATCATGGAAAACATCGATTAAATCTGCATAGGAATTATTGGAAAAAATTATGTGATTGCACCACTAATTTGGAAGCTGATCCTCATGTTAGAACCTTGAGAATATGTGTTTGGAAAGAATTGGATAATCTGGTAAAGATCTTGAGGAAGCTCTTCCATAGACGATGATGATGTGCAACTATATAAAGTCATCATGAAAGAGTTCATTGAAGCCCCCTTGAAGCCATGGTAGATGGATGGTGTGAATCACACATTACTCACTACATGGTGTGTTTGATCTTTGCTTTTTTCAAAATTTTAATTGCAATCAATTTATTCTTGTCTACCTCATGTGTTTTTTCTATGTATGCAGCACATTCTTTATGCTCGTGGTCCATGGTTTCTTCACCAATATGGTTCCTTGAATGCTTGGAGTGCACAAGGGATGGAAAAGTATCATTATAGAGCTCGAGGTGCTTATTTCAAGAGTACGCGACATGGAGGGGGGATTAATGGAAGTAATGCTCTTCATGAGATGTTCGAGTGGTTCTATCATGGTATAGTCGGGTCCTCTTATGCAAGGAATAAATCTTTGCAAATGGAGTTAGCCCAAGCAGTTTGTTAGACTCAGATGAGTAAAAGAAGGCATTCATGGATATCTTTGCAAGCTTCCCAAAAACATAGAAGTTGGATAGCAACTAGAAGTCATGTTGGAAAGCGTTGGATTGCTAAACCAAATGTACTTTGATGTGAATTAAAATTGCACTTCAATATTTCTTGTGGACATTTGATTAATTGGCTCTTTTTTTTTAAAAACAAGCATTAAATTTTGTACTTGTGGACCCAATAAGGGCGGGCAATGATAAAAGATTGGGGGAGCGACCTCATGGGAGTTCAAGGGGAATTTCAAAAACCCCTTAAATAAGTTTTTTCCCCCAAAATAAACACCCCTCTTTATGTAATTTTTTTCTAAAGCTGAATGAAAAAACCAATGTTTTAATGAACTAAGTAATTTTTTTGAGAAATATCCCTTGTTTACAATGCACATGGTACACTAAAATTTTGTGAGGTTAACCCCCAAGGGGGCGATGACAAATAGGGGGGAGGGAGTTAGGGTTGAGGGGGGGTAAAGCGGGAAAGGGGGGGGGGCTAACTAATAATGATGCACAAAATAAATGTACCCCTATGTATATGCAAATACCTTCATTTTCTCAGCACCACCAATACTCTCTCATACTAGTACATTCCTTCCTACTGTTACATCTCCCATAGCCCCACCATCACTGACATGGCAAGAACAAAGCAGACTGGAAGATCGGTCAAAGCTCCCAATCCCTCTCGATGTATACAATGCAATGATCAAAGAGAGAAGAAAGAGGAGGTAGGAGGAGGAGGAGGAGAAGGAGGAGGAGGAGGAGAGGATAGAAACCGATGAGAAAACAGATGACGATGAAGAAGATCATGGGGAGCAAACAAATCCTCAGAGTTCAGCCCGAGCCACCTCAAGAGCTAGAAAGCAGACCAGAAGAACAAGAGCGCAAAAGACACAAATTGGAAGAATGGGCCAGAGGACAAGAAGATGTAAGGCAAATGCAGATTCAATTGCCTCAACAACAAAGGGCACAAATCGAGAGCCAACAATGATGACCCGCATGGCACAATGCCACTCAAGACTTTCCACATTCTAGATAGGGTGGAAAATCTTTGCCAGAATTGTATCGCACACAGCAAAAGGAAAAGGCAAAGCTGGCAGTAGGGGAGGTGGAGATGGAGGAGTCCCTAGAAGACACCGCAGAGAAAGCTTGGAAGGAAAGCACTTCAAGAGATAAGAAAGTATCAAAGTAGCATGAACCTTCTAATCCCAAGAGCTTCGTTCACTCAATTGGTGAAAGAGATTTTGTAGTCCTACAGGGACGACTATCGTATTCAATTAATCGCACTGGCTGCCATACAAGAACTAGCAAAAGTGGCTATAATAACCCTTCTTGAGGACACAAACTTGTGTGCAATCCATGCCAAGAGGGTTATGATCATGGCAAAAGACATGGAGCTGGCAAGGCGACCCACAACTTAGGCCATAGATCAGATTTTTTATTGTATTCACTATGGACACCAATTTTGGTTGTCAAAAGCAATTTTGTGCAAAGATGGTTGTAAATATTTTTTGTAATAGAATACCTTTGGATACTATGTTTCTTGTTGATATAATTTGCATCCGTGCACAGTTAATTTAATATTCTCTAAAATTTTTAAGTTTTTAATAATATAATGTGTGTGTGTGTGATGGGGGGGTGTGTGTGTGTGATGGGGGATGCATCCCCCCCAAAAAAAACAAAAAAAAAGCCTTGATGGGACTTGATGCATGCAAGCACGACTTGGGGCCACCAGATGAGGGCCCCGTCTAGCCCAAAGTCATGCCTGCGCACACTAGGGACCTCAAGGGCTTAAAAATAAAAAATAAAAAAATTTGTGTGTATTGGTGATGTATGTGTGTATGTGTGTGTGTGTGATGGGTGTGTGTGTGTATGATGGGGGATGCATCCCCCCCAAAAAAAAACAAAAAAATCTTAAGTTATCATATTTGACTATTTTTTTGCATCATTGTGTTCAAGATGACTCTTGCATGAAAGCCCTAAGTGATCATAGCAAAACTCCTTGAAGTGGTGCTATATTTGGTGCTTGAAAGTTGATATGCAATTTCTCATATATGCTTTGATTTCATGGTGTTCTTCCCCAAAAAGTTTTCAAAAGACCAATTGGGTAGCAAAAATATCCTTAAGGGATGTACCAAGTGGCCTTATAGTCAAAGCTTATTTGCCTCCCCTTCTAGCCAAGCGCAACTATCAATCTCATAAAATTCTATCTAATCTCCAACAATTTTGGAAATACTCTATTCTATCCTCTACTTATGCTCCATCAAATCTAGTATATGTTCTAAATTCTAGAAATTATTGAATATTGGGACCAAAATACTAAGTTCTTTACAATTGGAAAGCCTATGAAGAAGTCTTAAAACCGACCTAGAAGAAAAGTACTAATTGATTCAGACCCTAGGATCGAGGGTGAAGCAATTGAAAACACAATTAGGGCTAGTGGTATTTCAATGTTGGGATTGGGATCAATAGCAAGAGATCAGGCTAAAGGTTTAGTTAGAAACTTGTAAAGATCGTGAGGGAAACAATCAGCTTTCTATGAAATCCATCCATCAAGATCAAATTCAATCAAGCTAAGGGTAGTTAATGCAAAGCTGTTTGGGATATATGCTTCAAAAACAAAAATAAAAAAAAGCCCCCGAGGGGCCCTGGTGCTTGCAGGTGTGACTTTGGTCTAGACAGGACCCTATCTAGCCCAAAGTCACACCTGCATGCACCAGGGCCCCTCGAGGGCTTCTTTTTGTTTTTTTTTTTGGGGATGCATCCCCCATCACACACACAGACACACACACACACACCCCCATCACACACACATACATACACACATACATCACACATACACACAACATAAAAAGCCCCCGAGGGGCCCTAGTGCATGTAGGCATGACTTTGGGCTAGACAGGGCCCCCGTCTAGCCCCAAGTTGTGCCTACATGCACCAGGGCCCCTCGGGGGCTTTTTTTTGTTTTTTTTTCCAACCAATCTACTCATAGGCTTCGGTTGCAAATCCTTTGACTTAGTTTTATTCCCATTTCCTTATGTTTAATCTAAGCATAGACAAGGACTTTTTATATAAAACCAAGAATGCTAAGCACGTCATCCAATTTTCATTATCCCTTATTTTTCTTCCCTTCCCATTTCATGACTAGTATTGAGTTCACTAGTGGAAAAGTTTAAGGAGGAACATGTGACAAATGAGTTGTTTAAGGGGAAAGCTATATCAAGGCATCTTTTTTCTTTGCCATTTGAACTTACTTCAACATGCCTCAAAGGAAGTTACTTTTCTCATGTGGCATATCTTGACAGTGGCGCGAGCATGGTGATACCCAAATACATCAATATCTGGAATTTAGATCTAAAGTTTTCATGTCTAAAGTTTATAGTTTATACATATTTGCCTTGCTTGCATCATTAAAGGAGACAATGCTATGATGGTAATAATCCTATGTATTGATTTATATTTTATGGTCTTTTAATCTAATGTACTTTGTTAGGTCTGCTAATGTAACGGTTGTTGAATTGATATAGGAGGAATTTGAGATCACTCATTGTTCGTGCACTATATTAGTCAAGCAGGAGGATACGTTATGGTCTTCCACATCCAATTTTTAGAATGGACTACTTAACTACTAAAGTGCATCAAAGTATTGATAGCTTGATCATTGTGATCCACATCACACATGGCTTCCCCTATTGCATTGTATCCCATTAGTAGTGGTGTAAACAACTTTGTGCTTGGCTACCCTAAGAGGAGAGCCTTAATGGTATTAGTATTAAGATCTTACTTGGGGATTTCAAAAGCCTCTTTTGTCTATATATTAGAGGTAGCAAAGAGGAGGTATATGCTATGAAGAGTGTTTGTATTTGAATGGAGAGATTATAATACAAAAATGTACATTTTATCACATTCTCTTCCTTGCAAGATACCATGTTATAAGCAATAATTTTGATTCAGTCATGGTTGAAATTTTGAATGTGTTGCTAATTCAATATAAGGTTATGTCGCTTTGAACTATAGAGTATTGAATATACCACCTCCAAGTTTATTGTGTAGAGAGGTGAACCTTTTATATGCAAGCTTGTCCCTTTTCCTTCATTTGTATCCAAAGTAATTACAAATTTATGACCCCCTCAACTTGTGATTGATTTTTAAAGTTCTTCTACATTGAATTTGAACATTCGGGGGAAAATAGGGTCTTAGACTTATTTTTCTAGTCAAATATCATAGAGCTACTCATGCTCTTGATTTTGAACTAAAAAATTTGCAATCGGTGTTATACCGTAAAAGTTATAGCTATTTTACTATTCTCTTCATATTTCATGCAATTAAGTTCTATTACTTGTACATATATTTTTGTAAAATTAATTTAGGAAAATATTATGAATATTCCGAGTCAAAAAAATACTATCGACCAAGTTTGGTCATTTTGGTGATCATTTTTGGCAAATAAAGGAGGAATTTGACCACAGCACAAAAGGCAATGTTGGCCAGGACATCATGGGGTGTGGGTCTCCAAATGGCCAAATTCAAACTGTCGTGGGTTTTGGCATTTTTGGACACCCCATGATGTCCTGACCAACTTTGCCTTCTGTGCCGTGGTCAAATTCCTCCTACATTTGCCAAAAATGGACATTGAAATGGCCGAAGTTGTCAAACTCCTTCATCTACCCCTTCAAAATCTATATTTCTTCATAGAAAATGATGAAATGCATCAATTCTTTACAAGGTGATATTGTAGCCAACCTAAAAATTAAAATAAAAGATACATGGACATAGCCAACCTCCATGACCAAGAAAACATAGAAAATGAAAAATTTCGACTCCTCTTCAAAATATATATTTTCTTGTGTAATACATCAAATTATTTCAAGGTGATTTAGTGATATGAA